>NC_044031.1:367471863-367628741 GCF_901765095.1 Microcaecilia unicolor | reverse complement strand
ATCACTACTGAATGCAGCTGGCCCCAGGATTGATCGCCCGAAGAACTCTGATAATCCCTTCCCACCTCCTCCTATGACCACTGCCTTTTGGTTGTCTCCCTCAACCAGTTTGTAACCTAATTTCATGTCTAGGCTGTTCAGTTTATTTATGAGCTTCCTCTGTAAAGCAGTGTTGGAAGCTTTCCAGAGCTCAAAATATCTCATATTTCAGTGCATGCCCCGATCAATCCTTTTCACCCTGCAACCAAAGAATTAGATCAGATTTATTTGACCTGTGTTTCCTCTGCTAAATTCATGCTGCCTTGGATTCATGCTATTTCACTTAGTGGTGACTATTAATTTGCTTACCACTGAGGTTAGACTAACTGGCCTGCTACCAGCTTCCTACTACTACTACTATTACCATTTATATAGCGCTACAAAGCGTACGCAGCGCTGCACAAACATAGAAGAAAGACAGTCCTGCTCAAAGAGCTTACAATCTAATAGACAAAAAATAAAGCAAACAAATCAATTAATGTGTAGAGGAAGAGGAGAGGAGGGTAGGTAGAAGCGAGAGGTTATAAGTGGTTACAAGTCAAAAGCAAAGTTAAAGAGGTGGGCTTTCAATCTAGATTTAAAGATGGTTAAGGAAGGGCAAGACGTAGGGGCTCAGGAAGTTTATTCCAGGCGTAGGGTGCAGCGAGCCAGAAGGAGCGAAGTCGGAGTTGGCTTCCTCCCATTGTGTACTGCGTATGATGAGGAACAAGATTTGCCTTCTCCAGTTCTCCAGAACCACTCCCCTCTTCAAAGAGTGATGGAACAGAACTGTCAGTGTCATTGCCAGAACCTCCCTGTGATTCCTTAGAATCGTAGTATAAGGTAACCAGTTGACACCTTAAGACACATGCGACTCACTCAAGGTAAAAGTGTGGCTTTAGAGAAGCCCTGGCAATAGTGCAAGCATTGTCATTGGCCACCATTGGCTGAAGTGTGGCAGTGCTGGTCCAGACAGACTGAAGGAAGCAGCAGACTGTGATGATGGGGTTGATCCCATAAGTGTGCTAGCTCTGGGGGGTGAGAGAGGGGGAGGGGGATTGGGAAATGACAGAAGCAGGAAAAGTGAGTAAGGAGAGAGTGATTTTTGAATACACCCTGATACTAATAAATGTAGAGACCAACCAGGAAGAGTAAGATAGTTCTGGTATTACCTTACACTCTGGTTTGTGGTTTCTTGACTCTTGGTCTGTGAACTGGCTACAGTCATTGGATGCGGTCCACCTGCCTGTGCTCCCTTACCCAGTATCAGTGTGTGGAATTATCAAAAACACTTTGTACAAAGTGATATGTGTGTCTGCAGCTGCTGTGGTCCTCCTTCAGTCTCTTCTTTTGAACGTGGACAATGAGTATTATTTGATGCTTCTTTGTTAATCACACCACACCCACCCAAGCCCACTCTTGGCTACGCCACTGCCACATAATTTCAGAACTATGTGTGGAAATTTTAGCTCTTGTCACAATGTATTCTAAGCTGCTACAGAGAATTTGGAAGCACACTTGGAAAGTTTGTCATCTTAAATTTTACTACTTTTTGTGTTGATTCAGCTTCTTGTTTAATATTACTTTAAGCTGCTGTGCCTGTCATGGTTGGTCCAGTCTCCTCTGTTATGTGCACTAAAACTTGCATTCCTATGGATGTCATTACATTTAGCGCACCCTAAAAATGCTAGTGTGTCTTAGTAAAAGAGGCGCTTAGAGCATAAGTCCAAGTGGAAATATTTGCTCATATACTATTACAGGATAGTATATGATAAGAGCCCAGCCGTTCTGAGAATTTAGTCTTGCCAGATTACAATCTCTGGATTGTAGACTGTAAACCACTTCTGTACCTATGACCTGCCTGACTCTGCTTGGGTTATCCAGAAAGTTATCATGTGAAGCAAATGTCAGAATCCTCAAATGACATTTCCAGCGTAGGTTTCACTTTTTTTTTTTTAAGGTGATAAAGCATCCTGTCAGCAGTTTCAAAGAACACCGAAATAGGTTGCAGGTGGAAAGTGAAACTTCAGTTTGTCCAGTGTATAGAAGTTTTGTTTTCCATACTTGCTGGTGAAGAGATGCACTTACAGAGCTGACTTGCACCGGCACCCTTTATCTTGTCTTCACTCACTACCAGTAAGACGAAAATATATCATAGATAATGCATTTAGCATTAACATATAATAATGCAACCCCCACCTATGAATATAACTAAATTAAGTCAACTTTTCATTGGAGATGATAATATGGAAGTTTCTTCCACTCTGTGTTTTGTAGAGAAGAATCCTCTGCTAAACCAAACTCTTTAGTTTCCGATTTAATACATTTTTTTAATAGTTCCTTAATGGAGGAAAATCATTTTGTATGCATTCTTCACTGTATGTATAAGAATCCCTTGTACATCTGATATGTCTGTGTAATTTTCCCAGTTATTATATATGCAACTACTTATGCATGTGGGGGGCATTTTTGATATGTCTAAATCCGAATTGAGATGTTTTTCTGAAAATGTCTCAATCCAACATCTAGCACACAGTCATAAGTAAACCAGAAAAATGTCTACATTTGATTCAATTTATGGCTTTGAGGTAGACGTTTTCAGGCTGAGCATATCCATCTGTAAGTACCATTTTTGACCCCCTCCCCAGGGAAAAATGTAAAAAAAACAAGCCATAGGAATGTCTGTCTGGCAGCGTTCCTAGTAAACTGGCCACACAGACATCCCAGCAGTACAGAGGGGCAACCTGTCAATGCAGTGGACGTCACATGAAGGGACCCAGGTACAAATCCCACTTAAACTCCTTCATATTGTGTGGTGAGTCCTCCAGAAACAGAGAAAACTACTGTACCTAAAGGCCCACCACTACAATAGCCCTGAGGCTCGCAGGCCACTTACATATTTAGGTACAGGAGGTATTTCTGTGTTCCAGGATGGCTCATGTATTTGTACTGAAATTAAAGCGTTATAGTGGGAATTAAATCTGGGTCCTGTTGTTTACTGTCCACTGCACTGACCACTAAGCCACGCCATCCACTTGCTTCTTTCTTAGTGTAAACCCCCTGGTGGCAGAGCAAGATATTACAATGATGGTACCAAATATGTCACAGTGTTTCCCCGAAATGACTCAACACCAACCAGGGAGTTTAACAATAAAAAGAAAATATTTTTTATTAGTGAATTATATTTAAATGCTAATGAAATTTTATCAACTTGCAAATTTAACATATGTATTCCAATTACATGTTAGCAACACAAATCAGTTTAGTCTCTAGAAACATTGAGAGCATCCTCAGATAAGTACAAATATTAGTTACATAAATCATTTAAGTACATTCAATTCCACAAAACACCAGACTCTTCAATGTCTCCCTCTCCTGTCCCTCAGACCCCTGGAGACCCCCAAGGATCCCAACATATAAGTTTTTCCTCTACTCTTTTTTTCTTCTTTTAGTTATCTCACACTTATTGTTCAGGTTTCCTTTACTATTTTCTCTTATGTGCACTTTTTAAAATAGTTTCAGTCACTTATGCTCTCTTTGTTTTCTCTCTCTGGCTCTCTTGAACGGTGGGTGCCTTTTCTTTCAGGTGATGATCTCCAGCATCAACTTTCTTCCAGTCTTTTCCTAGTAACATCTTCTCATCAATACAGCTCCATCCCAACTGCCAGCCTGAGCTGTTTGTCACACACCTGAGAGTTCCATCAGCATGCGGAACACTCAGCGCATGCACACACAGACCACTCAGTTTCACTGCACTGCTCACTGTCTCTACACCAGATCTAGAAGGAGCCAGGTAATCTTTTAAAATTTAACCCATAGGGTTACATTAGGAAAGACCATAATATCTGAAGCTGTCATAGAGCCTGGTATCTACTGTCACTGTTATATCTTTGGGCGGTGGGAGGGGGGGTCAGTGACCAGGGGGATTAAAGAGTGGGATCATGCCTTCATCCTCCAGTGGTCAGCCAATCAGTTAGGACACCTTTTTCTGTCTTAGTCGTGACTTGAACCTTTTTTTTTTTTTTTCAATTATCTCAGATAAACAAAACATGCCTCCTTGCTATTTGGACGAACTCGGTGAAAAACGTTCCACTTCTGCCTTCTCAAAAATTGCGATTTAGATGTTATGGCGAGAGTAATGTCCATCTGGCACTTTGTACTGTTTTTGAGTCGTTTCTCTGTTTTGAAAATGTGTTCCATAGTTTTCCTACTGTGGAAGGTTTTATGCATATATTTTTAGCAACTCAGACAGAAAAGGGCAAGATGAATAATGAACTGGGAGAAAAAAAGTAGCTGAAAAAATGTAGCAAATGGAATCTCTAATCCTCTCCAACCAAAGACAGTGAAGGAGCTTCTTTTGGGGACAGTTTCTCCAAATGGGTTATTTTGGTTTGATGAGGCTGGAGATGCTTCCCAAGCCCTTTCAGCAGTTGGGGGTTGGGGGGAAAAGGAGGAGAAATGGGAGCGACCTGAATTGGGGAATGGAAGAGGGGACTGCATGGAGCTGCATTAGGGATGATTGGCATGCCAGGATACAAATATAGTTAACATATGCTCTTGCCACTCACCTCAGAAATGACTGGGGTTCAGATGCAGACATGCATTATGGGAATAATTTTATAAAGATGTTTTCATTAAAAAGGGCTTTTATAAAACTGTATGGCCATGTATTCCTTGAAAGTATGTGTAACGAGATTGCATGTGCTTTTAAGGTAGCTGTTTCTGGGTGTGTAGTTTGGGCGAAGCAGAGGTGGCGTTGC
Source organism: Microcaecilia unicolor (assembly GCF_901765095.1). Lineage (NCBI taxonomy): Eukaryota > Metazoa > Chordata > Amphibia > Gymnophiona > Siphonopidae > Microcaecilia > Microcaecilia unicolor. The sequence continues at coordinate 367,623,963 of NC_044031.1, read as the reverse complement.
GATGTACACATGTAGTTTTATAACTTGTATGGGTCAGTGTACACATTTTACACCTTTTTCAGAGCAGATGTAAATGCTGTGCATGGGAATTTGTTTGCTATTGGGACTGGTCTTCGCAGCCTATTTGATAAAGGCATATAGGCAACTATGTTGTCCTGATAAAATAGGCCCTGATGAGTAAGTGCGGAAATTAAGAACTGGCCAGATTTTTAGGCTATGCCTAGTGAATATGCATGAAACATTTATAAGCATGTTGTATGCAAATTCAGTCTTATACCTAAACCCAGCTGTTTAGTTTTCATTCTTCAAGGATCCGAGGTTCCCTTTACGATGACAGAACAAATGAATTGAGATGGTCCCCATTCACATAACCTAGTAAAGTGGTGGTATTTTGCAACCTGTTCTCTTGCTGAACATGATCCCTAAAGCCATTGTTCACTTCCTATTTTAAAATGTTGCCTTTTATTTAATTCCACAAACACCCTGCTTGCTTTGTTTTGAAGTGGACAACCTTGATTGGGTCCACCTTTCCAGCTGCAGGCAGGGTGCTGTGCTGGGAAGGATAGGGAATGTGAAAATTAGCATTTTGTGGCCTTCCTAATTAAAGGCATGTTCTTATTCTTTTTGTAAGCACATATCTTATAAAGAGGGCATCTTTGATTCCAAATGTTTCAGCTGAAATAACACAACTTGCATACTGGATTAGCTTTAGGACAAATAATTTCACAGTCTTTAAGTCAAGATGTACCTGTTGCCATAGGTTTTTGCTTATGTGACTAACAGTGTGACAAATATATTTCACTGGCAGTGAAAATGACAAGCATTGAATCGGAGGTGAAGTAGAGTATGTCTGGCATGCCAGGAAGTCCAAAGAATTTGAGTAAGGACACTGGATTGTATTTTGCGAAAGTGTTTGACCGTATGCATAAAATAGAAGAAAGATTTTGGAAGATATATCATACCTTCAGAGTTCACTCTCATGGATCTTCCTCCACCCCTATCTGTTGGTGTTCCCAGGGATCGGTCCTTGGACCTCTTCTCTTCTCAATCTACACCTCTTCCCTGGGCGCCCTGATCTCATCTCATGGTTTTCAGTATCACCTCTATGCTGATGATACCCAGCTATATCTGTCCACACCAGACATCACCGCAGAGACCCAGGCAAAGGTATCAGCCTGCCTATCCGACATTGCTGCCTGGATGTCCAACCGCCACCTGAAACTGAACATGTCCAAGACCGAGCTCATCGTCTTTCCACCAAAACCCACGTCTCCTCTTCCTCCACTTTCTATCTCAGTTGATAAACACCCGCATCCTCCCCGTCTCATCTGCCCGCAACCTCGGAGTCATCTTTGACTCCTCCCTCTCCTTCTCTGCGCATATCCAGCAGACTGCCAAGACCTGCCGCTTCTTCCTCTTTAACATCAGCAAAATTCGCCCTTTCCTCTCTGAACACACCACCCGAACTCTCGTCCATGCTCTCATTACCTCTTGCCTTGACTACTGCAACTTACTCCTCACTGGCTCCCACTTAGCCATCTATCCCCCCTTCAATCTGTTCAGAACTCGGCGGCACGTCTCATATTCCGCCAAAACCGATTTACTCATATCACCCCTCTCCTCAGGTCACTTCACTGGCTTCCAATCAGATACCGCATCCAATTCAAGCTTCTCCTTCTTACCTACAAATGCATTCAGTCTGCTGCCCTCTACCTCTCCTCCCTCATCTCCCCTATGTTCCCGCCCGTAACCTCCGTTCACAGGACAAATCCCTCCTCTCTGTACCCTTCTCCAACACCGCCAACTCCAGGCTCCGCTCATTCTGCCTCGCCTCACCCTATGCTTGGAACAACCTTCCTGAGCCCTTACGCCAAGCCCCCTCCCTGCCCATCTTCAAGTCTTTGCTTAAAACCCACCTCTTCAATGCTGCATTCGGCACCTAACTCTTACCATTCACTAAATGCAGACTGCCCCATTTGACCGCCCCTATCGGACTGTCCGTTCACTTGTCTCTTAGATTGTAAGCTCCTTGAGCAGGACCGTCCCTCTTGTTAAATTGTACAGCGCTGCGTAACCCTAGTAGCGCTTTAGAATGTTAAGGTAGTACTACTGTTATAAACATTCTAGAAAGCTCATGCATCCGTATTGAAGAGGGAGGAATGAGCTGAGAACCAGGAAACCAAGGTTCAAATCCAACTAACTCTTGTGGCCTTGGGCAAGTACTTAGGGGGCGTTTTACTACGCTACAGTATAAATTGGCCTTGGCATGCGGTAATCCTGTGGTAATGTACTGGCCTAAACTTCATTGTTTAAAGCCTGGTTTTCTTAAACATTCTTAAAACATGTAGGGTGCTTTTGCTAAGATGCGCTAACATTTTAGCTCCCTCTAAAAACTAGCTGGCGCTAAACACTGAGATGCACATTATATATCATGTGGATGTCTCAGCATTTAGCGCCAGCTGACTTTTAGCGCGAGTTAAAAACTTTACTGCAGCTTAGTAAAAGCACATGTGGGCTTCTACAGGACATAGACTGTGGAGAGGTATTTTAAAAATCCTGCACAGGTCATTCATCATTTATAGCCAGGGTCCAGAGAATTTAACAATAAAACATCATTATAGAACTATGAAAAAGTGACCTCATTCCACATCTTGAACATGGGTAAAGTGGTAGTGTAGCTGTGTTATTCCACTTTTTAAGATAATAAATAGAAATAAAACAAAGAAAAGAAAGTAAGATTAGACCTTTTTTTTTTATTGTACTAACGTTTTTTTGATTAGCTTTAAAGGGTTACTTTCGAACGCTCATCAAAAATGTATTTAGTTCAATAAAAAAAGGTAGCATTTTACTTTTCTTTCTTTTGTTTTATTTCTATTTATCATGTCTTTGAAAAAAATGTGGTCTTAAACATTTATGAAACATGAGAGGGGCATTTTCTTAAATGGAAGATCATTCCATATCGGAATCTCTTTGTAAGAAAACAATAGCTCCAATTTTCTTTTATACTAGGTAGATTTAAAAGATGGAAAAGCAACAGAGTAAACAGCTTCTTGATCTAGAGAAGTCACTAACAGAAGGAAATGCTACCAGCTGGGGAAATTTTATGCATGATCTTTTCCCCAGTGCACACGCTGGTTTATGTCCCTCAGCACAAAAATGTAGACATAAAGTACGTGGCAGTTGAAGTGTGTGGACTTCATACTGATTGCAACCAGATTTATACCGAATGTCTTTTCCTTTTGAAAATTAGCACCGACTATGGGCACTAAAAGTGCCTGTGTACTTATTAAATGTGTGAACTAGGCAAACTTTCCACTTACTTAGTGATTGGTTTCTTTCTAGAGAAGTGGAAATTCCCCTTCCTCAGTTTTTGGGGATTTCCCCTGCACTTGGATTAGTTTTCCACTTCTATAATAAATATGGACGTTAAGAATGTTGTCATGTGAGGAAGCCATGTATATTGATTTATTGCAGTTAGTTGCAGAATACCATCTGGCTACTTCCCTTTGCCTGGTGGCACAAGTGGAGATTTTGGAGCAGCTGCAACAGGACTACAGTACGTTAAGCTTTCTTTAATTTCATTGGAACCAAGTGCTGACATATGGTAAAAATAAAATCAACAGTAATGAATAATAATATAAGGCTAACAGGATTTCTTTCTTTGAATGTTCAGATTCTCACATTTAAAACCTCTGAAGAGTTTAATACCTCGGGCCCAGTCTAGACTGTGATTGCTTAGGATTACCTCTGTCACCGTGATGAATTCTGCTTTTTCTAAGGCATATTTCTGTAGGTAACAAGTGACAAGATTTGAAGTGAGTCAATGATTCAGTGGCAATACTGTGCACTGCCATGCAGGAGGATCAGGTTTGATTCCCAGTTCAGTTTTCTTTGCTGAAGTCCAGTTTAGGTACACTGGACTAGAGAAGATGGGGGGGGGGGGGGGGGGGGGGGGGGGGGGATATTCCAGCATAGTTACTAATGAAGACAGGGTCTACATGTATTGCATGATATGCCAGGCCTCTGTTGAGTACCCGCTCCAGCAATATGCAGATGCTGAAAGTTGTTCAGATGAGAGCCTGGGTTTTGGACGTATTTGGGGAAAAATCAGTTGTAATATGCAGTCATATTCTCCTCCTCATTCCCCTATAATTCTTTCCAAGAATGTAGTGAAGAAAAATTTCAGGGATGAGCACAGATTGCTGGCCAAGGACCTGATTTATGTGATAATGTCATTTGAAGCTAGTGACTCTCTAACATAGCCCAGCCCTGCCAGGTCTTGAGTGCGTGAACTGTGGTGGTCTCTGTTTTCGAGCAAAGTTTTCTAGTTCTGGCATAAATGCTGTGGGAGACATACCTCTGTAGATGAGACTTCATAGCAGGCTTTTAGTTTAGAAAAATGTATGCCAGGGAAGCATGTGTCTTAAAGCTTTTTTTTCCCACTTATTTTTATATATAAATTTGTTTATTAACATTGTTGGGTAGAAACTGTACAAACTCAAAATATGACAAAAAAGTAAATAATAGCACTGTACAAGATAAGAGAGCTCATAGTTTAAGCTTGTCTAACAGAAATGGAGAACAATCTTACCAAAAAGTATTCTCCAACAACCCTCACTGTATAACATTTTTTAGTATAATTCCCCACAACCATTTAGCCACTCCCTCACCCATCCACCCCAGACAATGCACACCCCTCACATTCTGCCATCCCTAGAGGAGTACCGACATTCAACCCATCATAGTAACATAGTAAATAATGGCAGATAAAGACCTGAATGGTGCATCCAGTCTGCCCAACAAGATAAACTCATTTTACATGGTATGTAATACTTTATATGTATATCCGAGTTTGATTTGTCCCTGCCTTTCTCAGGGCACAGACCATAGAAGTCCAGCCTGCACCGGTTTTATTCTCCAATACTGGCGTCACTATCACACTCTCTCCCCCTCCCCTACTGCGCTGATGTGTCCATAATCATGAAGGTAAAGGATCCCCAGCTGACCATGCTTATTCAGAAAGGTGTGCCAAATGGCAACATAGGCCTTCTGATCAACATTGTGGAACTGGTTGGAAATATTTCAAAGTGAGCTAAGTCCCTCATTTTAGCCCACCATTGTTGCAGGGATGGCTTATCCTCAGAAATCCAGTTCACTAGGATTAGTTTCTTTATTAGTTGAGTGGCATTATAATGAGCCTACATTGAGGTGGTGGCAGTCCCTGCTTACCCACTGACTCCTGGGCTCCTAACAGTAATGTCCTGTAATCCCATTCAAGCTGACATTGTATCCTCAAGCAGAAGGAGGGCCTGACGCCAATAGTGACAGTGGGACATTTCAAGACAAGAGGACATGGGATCCAGGCAGTGTTTAATTTTATACATACATCACTGTCCCACAAGCCCAGCTATACTCCCCTCGCCCTCTTCAGATGTCTATGCAAGAGAGTCTCCTGCAAATCTGCAGATTTAGTGTAAGCACCGAGTACATCAGAAACTTGGGCTCGGTGATGACTTGGTTAAGTGTCTGTCCCCTGAACAGAGGACATAAATTTTATGAGTTTATACTAATAAGGTAGTTTATTGAGAGAGGTGGATTGTCTTAGAATTGGTGATCCAATTTCCCCAAGGACCAATCTACTGGGGTTCCTTTGGCAAAGCATCCCAATAATGCCTGACCTGAAAATATTTATTTATTTGTTACATTTGTACCCCACATTTTCCCACCTATTTGCAGACTCAATGTGGCTTACATAGCGCCATGGGGCGAAAGCCTCCTCCGATGAAGAAACAAATATAGAGTGATGTTATTTTAAATGAAATAGATATGTACAGATATATGAAAGAAACATAGAGAGGGAAGTTATATAGAGTTCATTAAGTTCATAACAAATTTGGGTTTCTTTGAATTGCTGGATTCATCTAATTAAGTTGGGTCCTTAGGGTATGCCTTTTTGAACAGGTAAGTCTTTAATGATTTTTGGAAGTTGAGGTGGTCATACATAGTTTTCAAGGTTTTTGGGAGTGCATTACAGAGTTGTGTACTTATATATGAGAAACTGGATCCATGAACTGATTTGTATTGAGTCCTTTGCAACTAAGGTGGCTGAGACTTAAATAAGAGCGTGATGATCTGATATGAGAAAAGGTATTTGTTGGGGAGCCCCCATTTAGCCTGTATCTGGGAAAAGACCCCTGACTAAGTTCAAGTGTTCTAAGGAAGAGCATCCCTGTGCTGCCCAATCTCCAAACACCAATCTGCCTCACCCAAGAAGAAAATTTGAAATCTCTTTCAAGAAAAAATGGAGACTGTCCCTGAATCATTCTCCACCTCTAGGCCCATCTCGTTGGGAACAAAAAATGAAATTTAGAGTGGTACCTCAAGGCCAAGCCTTCCTGGGCATATAGTAAGTTAAAAAATCAAAAAGGTGATCGCTACCCCTCCACCTACCCAGGAGCAAAGAATTTCATATGCCCCATGTAACCTTCATGTATCCAGCACATAATAGCAGCCACATTATACGCTCTCATGTCTGGGATATTTACCTCCCCTTGATTTTGCCAGAAGCAACTTATCCATACTTATTTGAGGAGCCTTTGCCCACCATATAAATTTAGATATTATAGTGCAAAACTTAAGCTTATCCTTCTGGGCCAACCAGATCGGCATTGTTTGTAGGGGGGTAGAGTAACTTAGGAACCATAACCATCTTCACTAAAACAATTTGGCCAAACAGAGATATAGAGAGATCTTCCATGCCTGACATAGTTTTTCAATGGCTTCAAAATGGTGCAGAATATTGGAGTGGTACGTTAGTAGCGGGACTCGCACTATGATAAATACCCAGATACCACATAGGCTTTCTGCTGGGTGGTACGGTCAAAGTAGCATGCTATGCTTCAGCACCCCCCCCCCCCCCCCCCACTAGCATGATGAGTCCTGATTTATCACAGTTTAGTCTGAGGCCAGATATACTTCCAAAGGCATATATGATATATAATGCAGGATTTAAATGTGCTTGGACCTGGGACAAATATAATAAAAATGACACCAACAAGGTGGCTGATTCGATACTCCCTCCTGCCCAGAAACAAGCCCCTGACAGCATCTGTGGCACTAATTTTGATGGCCAAGGGCTCAGCAGAAACAATAGGGGAGGGAAGAGGGGTACCCTGTCTGGTTCCCGGCTTTAACTCAAAAGGAAACATCAAACGGCAGGTGCAAAGCTGCTTATAGAGTGCCTTCTCCCAATCAAAAAATCTGCCGTCCTACCATAGCGGTCCTTAACCCAAAAAAGATACTCCCAAGACTTTGATATTTAGAACTCTCGTCTTCTGTGGAAGAGCCCTGCTACCTTCACTACTCCTTCCGCTTGTTTCCCTCCACGTAGTGACATATGGTCCTCTGCTCCTGCGGTTCTCCTGTCCATTTATAGCCCCACTATGGCCATTGTACTACTACTCCCTCTATGATCGTTCAGCGCCCCCAACACTTTCTCAGGCTCATACAGGCGCAACACCTCAGGACAAACCCCACCTGGTCAGGATGGATAATCAGGGGTAAAAGGGCATTAAGTCATCTGATCATCGTGGCAGCCATCAACTTCATGTCCTGATTCAGGAAAGAGAGGGGTCTATAGGACCCAACCTGTTCAGGGTCCTTTCCCGGACGTAAGACCACATGGGCCATACCTCACCCCAGATGCCTCCCCCACCAGAGCACTGCACATATTGCATAAAGGTTTAGCTACCAAATCCTGGCATATTTTGTAGTATTCGGGACCAAAGCCATCGGGCCCTACGGCCTTTGTGAGCTTGATACTAGTAACTAATTTCCTCTGTGAAGGTCACATTTAATTTCTGCATTGGTCGTCACTAAACTTGGGTAAAGCCAGCCCCTGAAAGAAATTGGTCCATTATATGCACCTCCGAATCATATTTCCTCCCTTCCAGTCCTTAATAATAGTTTCAGCAGCTGCAGGATGAACATAATTGGCTATGTTTGCCCCCCCCCCCCCCCCCCACACACACTAGTATAGCTTGTATCACTGATAATATAGGGGCTGCTCTGCTTTTTTATTTGAGGGCTTCTGTTTTCTCCAAGCAATCTGTTGATCCAACAAACAGATCCGAAGTGGCCTCCCAGTGCCTACCACTGTTAAGAGATAGTGGCTATGTCAGCGTAGCAGGCCCCATCCGCACTGTCCCACATGTTCAGGAAGTGTAAGAAATGTGCCACCTGCCACAAAAGCTGCTCGCCGTGCCCGTTCCCACCCCCCCCCCCCCTCAACTGGAAAAACAACAACATTGCTACTAGGCCATAAACTTTAGGCGCCTCAGTACCACCTATACTGGTTTATTCAGATTGTCCAAAAAGGCCTTTGCCTCCTCAGCTGTTTGCAAGATCAACATCTTACCGGCATGCTAAATCCACAACTTAGCTGGAAATACCAATGCGAATTGCACATTTCTCCAGTGCAGTTTAGAGCAGGGCCGCGCCATGAGTTTTCTCTGTTCCGCCGCTCATACCTAGTAATCGTTGAAGCTTAGTGCTATCATATTCCAAGGAACTTGCTCTCTGGTAAGTCCTCAGAATAATTTCTCTTTCCAGTTAATATACTGAATGATCGCTGGTCTTGATCTGTTCGCCTCCTGCATTTTAGGCCCAATCCTGTGGGCTGCTCAGAACAGTATTGCGGGCCCTCCATGGTGAGGCCCAGCTCCTCGGGAATCCATTTACTAAATATTTGATACAGATCAGCATCCTTCACTGCCTCAGGTAACCCATCCATGCGTAAATTGTTCCTTCAATGCCTGTTTTCTTATTTCTAGCTTGAAGCTCTGAAGTCTCCCTGCGGATGTTCCACCATGCACTTGCTGGTGTCTTCCTGTGCAGAGACCTTCTGCTCCGCTCCTGAGAGTCTCCTGCAATTTGAGTCAAACTTTTCATTTAAAAAGAGTCAATGAGTTATTTAGACTATCTGCCAGTTCAGCCGATACCGAGCGGGTAATCTCCTGGATCAATTCCCCCGCCGGTACGGTAAGAGCAACCTGTTCTGCCGCTATCTTTGCCACAGGAGATTTACCTTGTCTTGAGGTGCCTTTGCAGATTTTATAGGGATTTGTTGTCCCTCGATTCCAAAGTGGGTCTGCAATGTCAGCTTGGTGAGAGACCCTCCTGTTCCGTGGGAATTAATGACAATGTGGTAAAGATAAATACCGAATTTTGCTGGATTTTTGGAGGTGTCCGACAGAGGTCTACTCTCCCACATCTGCTCAGGTAGGCTGCATCACATGACTCTCCTCCCCCCTCCACACTTAATTTTTTAACCATCCATTTAATTCCCCTTCTTTCTAGCTTTTCTCCATTAGTTCCTCTCATCTATAGCTGACCCCCCCAGTCTTTCAGACTCCAGGCTGCTACTGCTGCTGCTTTTTCCAACCCTGGCATTGCGCCTTCCTTTCCCACCCTCATCCCTCCCCCCATCTCCCCTTTCAGCCACTGTGTGGTAGCCTTCTACTTTCCAGCTATGGCAGCTACTGCTGTTCCACAGTGCCTGTTTTTTATCCAGTCCTGCTTTTTTAAGTTTTAACTACTTGCACACATCAGGGGAAATTTGCATCTTTGTGATTGAACTCCTTATTTGAATTTTTATCGGGCTCCAATGTAAAGGAAATTAGCATGGTTACTTTGGAAATATTTTCTTCTTGAGATCTTTCCAAAATGTGTGTCATATTCAAACTATCCAAAAACAACTGAATGCCCAGAACTGCTCCTTTTTAACCTTGATCCTTTTAATTCTTTCCAACCTAAGGAAGCTAGAAAGAATTATACAAAGAGGGTCAAAGTACCAGTCTGTCCAGGGGCAAAATAAATCTCCGAAATTCAACACAATGGGATGAAACCTAGCATGAGTGAAAAACCAGTAAAAAGACATATGTTTGAACATAGACCAAATTGGATTACAGAGGGGTTACAGAGAAATAAGCCCCTCCTCCAAAAACTGGCCTAATGCTTTTCTATGGGAGGAGTTCAAGCTTCTGTAGCAAAGAAACATACATACAGTGAAAACACAGGGAATTCCTCCTTTCAAACTGCTTCAAACTCTGTTTTCCCAAACTGCTCTCACCTATAAAAACTACCCTGAGCAATTGCCTCAACACACACATGATACACAACACACTCAGAAGAGTTATAAAGAATTATGTGAGATGTGCTCTGCATGCTTTCTCCACCTGTTAATTTTGTAATGGGAAGATAATAAACCTTTCAGGATAGGTCATGTGGCCTCAGCTGTCATTTTCTCTCAGTGTGATCACCTTCGGTTTAATTGGCACTCTTTCAGCCTCGGCCATACTAATAGATAAGGTCACCGGTCACCAGTGAGCTGCTCCCTACAGACCAGCCACATCCACTACTGGTACAGACAATAGCCTTGCACTAAATGCTGCATCTAACTTGGACATCACCTTGAGGTTTGCACCACCAGTACCAATCCTGCCTCTGAAATATCTGCACCTTCTCATGATACCAGGAAGGTAGTGGGACTATTGCTAAAGAGACATTCACAGTCTTGTGTTTGGTTCATTTTAAATACAAAATCTCCTGGTTTTAGAGATGTGTGTGCATCCAGATGACATGCTACACATAGTTGAAACTCATACTTTTCAGAGGCTGCACCACAAACTGCTAAATAAATGGACACATCCTCTTTTTTTTTTTGTTTTTTTTTTTTTAATAAGCACTACAATAAATTTTGGAATTTTGCTTTCTAAGCCGCATTTCCCTTTAACTCCTCCAAGGACCATCCATCAGTAATTTAAAGGAAGCTTATATATTACTTGGTAAATATCTAGCTCATACCTTTCCAGAGGGGCACATATACACCCTTTTAACCCTGGAAAATTATCCAATGTTGTTTTCAGGAGGAATAGAGAGAAGGCATTCCCAAAGTAAAGGCAGGGGTCAGATACGGGCAGATTATACTGTGGGGATGCTTTGGCAGTCATGGGATGCATAGTAATTGTAGTCATTTCTTTCACATCTATATATAATAACCTTGAGCACCTAGAATGTCCAAACCTATACGTATGCCACCTGCCCCCGCCGCCCCCCCCCCCCCCCCCCCCCAATTTTTGGTCATTTCAGAAATGGGTTAAAGGTTGGGACTCATACACCAGGCTACTTTTTGAACCCTGTCACAACTGTCTGGAATAGTGAGCCCTTGGACCAAAGCCGGAGCTTTGGCAGACAAATCACCTGGGCTGGCACAGGCAGGAATCAGAACAGACTGGACTAGGATTAACTAACAGACTCAACAAGGCAGGACAGAGGTAACTAAACACAATGGACAACACAAAAAACGGATCCAGACGAGGCAAGGAAAAGAAGGCAAGGGCCGGAACTGGAACCCAGACAGGACAAGGCAAGACTCGGAACTGGATTAAAACTGGGACTGGGACCCAGAAATGCAAGACAAGGCAAAACACGGAAGTAGATTAAAACTGGGTCCAGAAAAGGACAAGGCAAGGACTGGATCCGGACAGGACTAGACTGTAAGAGACAAGACAAAGCACACCTAGACAGGCAAGACAGGGTAGGAGCTAGGCAACAAGAATAACAGAAGCAAGACAATAAGGCAGGATTCTCAAACAGGATTCTGGAACAGGCTTGGCTGGAACCGGATTCTGGAACGGGCTTGACTTAGTAGGGAACTGGGACAGAACTGGCTCAAACACACACAGGAACAGAACTTGGCAGAAACAGAACTCAAGAGCCAGGAAGCAAACATGGCAGGCAAAGGATTAAGCAGACTAAGTGAAGACAAACAAACAAAGAAGCAATGTGCTTACCAGCATCCACAGCTGGAAGGGAAAGGCCATGCAGATTCAGAGGCGGCAGACACACCTGCATAACAGTGAGATAATTAGGGACAACACTGGCTTCTACAGACTCTCAGATTAACAGACAAGAACTACACACACAGGAAACAGAACAGGGAAAACAGGAACAGAGATTGGCTTAAACATGGAGCTTAACTATAGCAAGAGTCAAAAGCAGGGCTAGACTAAAAACAGAAGCCAAGGGAAGTCAAACAGATAGACACCAAGGGCAGGGTGTGGCTCTACAGCCAGGCTTTCAGGAAACATGATGCAACAGCAAACTCACAGAAACAAAGGAAAGCATTGAAGCACAGACCTTCAGGAGTAAAACACTCAGGAACAAAGCCAACATGGATAAGATCTAAACAGGTGCCACAAGATTGAGACCTCTTGCAACAGCAATGTAGGAAAGCTCCCTGGGTCCTTATAAAGGAGTAGGCTGATGATGTCACAAGTAGGAAATGAAGCAGAAGCAGGGAGACCAAAGCTAGGCTTGGCTTTAGGGCCACCAAAGCGAGGCTTGGCTAACAGGAAGAGCAACAATAGGTAAAAAGGCAGACTGGAGAGGTCACAGAGCTAGATACAGAGAAGCAGTAGGTCTGAACGTAAGGGCACGGCCACAACCGTGACACCTGTGCCATGGGCTACACCCTTAGTCCTCAGGTGTTATAAACAATGACCATAAGTCCATAAGGGTAGTCAACAACAAAAATGCACTTTTCTAGAAAATGATAATTAAATTAAGAAATTAAGTCACTAGTAAAGAAGATGTTAGTCATGGTTTTAAATGCACTTGTATTTTTTTTTTTTTTATCAGATCCTCCTTGCTGTGAAGTGTGGTGTCTGGCATCCTTTCGGCCTAGGGCATGAGAACCTGATTTTATTCCAGTTTTATTTTTGGAACCAGAAATAAATATTTGAGTGTTCTGTGCTCTGCTTGCTGAGCAGCTGCATGACAGACATCCTGTATGAAGAGGCTTCCTGATCCCTTCAGCTTAATGTGCTGTATGTTGGGGGGGGGGGGGGGGGGGGGTTGCACATTTTGTAAATTTCTAAAGTAATTGAGCAGTTCAGCTGGCTGCTTTTCCAAGCTAATCTTTTTTTTAAATTTTTTATTCCTGTAAAATACTGTGTTCTCTGTAAGTATTTTTCTGAAATGATAACAAGTTGCTTAACTGCTGTTAAGAAGTATTAGAATACATGGTGTGGTTTAAACTGGTTTGAAGCTGAACAACATTAGCTTAGCTGAAGTACTTCTGAAGAGAAGTTTACTGAGGAGTTAGTTTCTGCCTGCATGTTTGGATGTATTCCAGCTAAAAGGATGTTACAGCTCTTTGCATTCCCCCCACCCCCACCCCAGGATCCTGTCCAGGAGCTGCTGCAAAAACACAGTGTGACAGGCTTGGCGTGTAGCCAGGTAGTGCACAGAGAGGCCCTTAGTTATTAAGACCTTTTTTTTTTCCTAATTAAAAGATTACTATGTCCTTCTGAAGGTGTATATTACTAATTTTAATACATAAAGCACATCGGACACATTTTTGAATTGGCTGATTAACGCCTTCATCTCTTGATTCCAGAGTAGTTCCTGCAGTTAGTGTGTTTTATGAAATAAAAAGTAAAGCTTTTCAATTTTGCTCATGCGTTTTCCAATAGTAGTTCAAACTGAGTTATATTTGTGAACTTAATTTTGTCCTTCTGTCCTGACTGTGACACTGATGTCATGTGGACAAAACCAAAACTTACGATTGTGTTTTTTGGTGGGGAGGAATATTTGGGTGAACAAATTGATTATCCTGCTGTGATTGCTGCTATGCAACAAACCATCCAAATTTCCCAAAATATCATAATAAATGAATAGAGGAAAAAGACCTCAGTAATAGCTGCTAAACTATGTGATAAATGTGAGCACCTGGTTATATAGCTGTAAATATCAGCAGTCATTGTTGGCTGTTTTCAGTTCGGCACCACTTTTGGATGATAGGAAGTGCAAATGAGGAATGCAATATCCAGAGAAGAAAAGATAATGTTTTTCTTGCATCTCCCATTATTTTTGATATATTTTGTTTGGCTGTTTTTATGATTGTTGATGTTTATAGCTATATAAGCGGGTGTTCACATATACTGGATAGTTTTATTACTGAGGTCTTTTTTTTCCCCTTCACTTATTTTTTGTGGTGATTTGGGAAATTGTCATTGGTTTGTTGCTCAGGTATTGCTCTGCTGCTTGATAACAACTTCAAACGGTTTTGAACAAGGACAGTGCCAGGTAGACTTCTACAGTCCTTGTCCTGAAAATAGCATGGACAAATCAAGTTGTATCAGCTCATACCTTGTAATGAGTTTATTTCTTTGGGCAGACTGGATGGTCCGTACAGGTCTTATCTGCCGTCATCTACTATGTTACTATGATTGACTGCTGCTATTGAAAACACTGTCTCACACACTGAAAATACGTTTAGACCCCCCCCCCCCCCCCCCCCATATGTCAACTTCCTCCCAAGAACCACAATACTGGATTATAAATAACTGATCACCACCCTCTCCCACTCTGTGTGTATTTAGAAAGGGCAGCAAATAACAAGGAAGACTGATATAAGCGCTTTTCTTCCCTTCCCATTCAATGTTTTTTTTTTTTTTTTTAATAGATAGGCAAGCTTATGTGGTTGCAATGACAATTAGAGGCTGTTCAGCTGGGTAAATGACTTGAGAGCTTTGTACCTGGAGTTTCTTAAAGACACACATATGCACACATTTTGTAATGCTTCTCTCCTTCCCCCCTTTCCCCAGTAGAGGGGCTCAGACTAGTGAGACCTGCTGCACTAGTACCCTCTTGGAGCTTCAGTAATGCACACTTGCACCTTCCCCCTCCACCACCTGTCTCAACCAACTAAAACAATGCCACAACACTCATGTGCCCATTTTAAAAAGCCCCACCATCCTAACCACAATTGTACCAACACCTTTTTCCTCATCCAGCCCACATACAGATTCAGATAACTGGCTGGACAGTTTGGTTGAACAAAAGAAGTGCCATACAAGGTCAGATCAAAGGTTCATCACATCCAACATCCTGTATCTGGTTTGATATAGCCAGTGATAAAAATTCAGGGTCAGTATCAGGCTTATTTTTGAAAGAGAAGGGCGCCCATCTTTCGACACAAATTGGGAGATGGGCGTCCTTCTCCCAGAGTCGCCCAAATCGGCATAATCAAAAGCTTGTAAGAAGCATAGCGAAGGCGGGACTGGGGCATGCTTAACACATGGGCGTCCTCTGCCAATAATGGAAAAAAGAAAGGCATCCCTGACGAGCACTTGGCCGACTCGGTCCATTTTGTCTTGCGACCAAGCCTCAAAAAGGTGCCCGAACTGACCAGATGACCACCGGAGGGAATTGGGGATGACCTCCCATTACTCCCCTAGTGGTCACTAATCCCCTCCAACCCTAAAAAAAAAACTTTTAAAATATTTTTTGCCAGCCTCAAATGTAATACCCAGCTCCCTGACAACAGTGCGCAGGTCTCTGGAGCAGTTTTAGTGGGTGCAGTGCCCATCCCCCCCTACCTGTTACACTTGTGGTGGTAAATGTGAGCCCTTCAAAACCCACCCGAAACCCACTGTACCCACATGTAGGTGCCCCCCTTCACCCCTTAGGGCTATGGTAGTGTTGTACAGCTGTGGGGAGTGGGTTGTGGGGAGGGCTCAGCACCCAAGGTAAGGGAGCAATTTGTGAAATCCACTGCAGTGATCCCTAGGGTGCCCGGTTGGTGTCCTGGCATGTGAGGGGGACCAGTGCACTACGAAGGCTGGCTCCTCCCACAACCAAATGGCTTGGATTTGGTCATTTCTGAGATGGGCGTTCTCAGTTTCCATTATTGGCAAAAACCGGGGACGACCATCTCTAAGGTCGACCTAAATGTTAAGATTTGGGCGTCCCTGACTGTATTATCGAAACGAAAGATGGACGCCCATCTTTCGATAATACGGGTTTCCTTGCCTCTTCCCAAGGATGTCCTGCGAGGGGCGCCCCCGTTCGATTATGCCCCTCCACGTCAAACTGATGAACACTCCAAAGCTGCAAAAGGATAAATACAAAAACTGGTGCATCTTACACAGCCATAGTGAATATAGCCTATAAATCACTCATGTATTATAACACTGTATTTTGAAAATAAAGTTAAACAAAAGTGTTGTTAAAACCAATGAATGAAGAGCAGTTTGAAATCTATGCTGTCTAAAAAATGACATACCCTCTTGGCAACTAAATGCGACACTATCCATATATTGAAAAAGACAGTAGCAATATGTATTCTATATAACTAGCCCTTTTAAATAATTGCTGCTGCTACTACTACTACTACTTATTTCTATAATGCTACATGATTTATGCAGTGCTGTACACAAATCATGTACAATCTGTTCAAGACATACAGGACAAATAATGGCTTAGGGAGTTAGTTACTTATTACTAGAATGATTAAACAAAGATGGCTGCTGGACAGGTGAACAAGGGGTTAAAAACAGCCTCAAAAAGGTGGGTTTTTAGCTTAGATTTGAATAGGGCCAGAGGCAGAGCCTAATATACTGACTCAGGAAGTCTATTCCAGGCTCACAGTGCAGCAAGATCAAAGTAAGAGTCTGGACTTGACAATTGAGTAGAAGGGTATAGATAAGAATGATTTGCTAGATGAACGGAGTTCCGGGGAAGGGGAGTAGGGAGAGATGAGATACTGAGGAGCTGCATAATGAATGCACTTGTGGGTTAGGAAGAGGAGTTTGAACTGTATACCAAAACAGATGGGGAGCCTTGTGCAGTAGAATTTTGAATAGATTGAAGGGGAGAGAAATAACTTAGTTGGAGATATGTGAGAAGCAAGTTGCAATAATCTAAATGTGAGATGATGAGAATGTGGATAATGGTTTTGGTAGGGTGTTCCAAAAGGAAAGGATGAATTTTGGTAATATTGAGAAAGAAACAACAGGTTTTAGAAGTCTCTTAGATATATGCAGAGAAAGAGGAGTCAAACATGACCCCAAGATTATGAGCTGATGAGAGTATTATCCACAGAAATAGAAAAAGGGAGAAGAGGAGAGGTGGGTTTAGGGGGAAAGATCAGAAATTCAGTTTCAGATGGTGGCGAGACATTTAGGAAGCAATGTCAAAAAAGCAGGCTGTGACTTGGGCATGGATTCCTGCTGAAATTTCTGGTGTGGAGAGGTAGATCTGGGGGCAGTTAGCATAAAGATAATATTGAAAACCATGGGAGATCAGAGTACCAAGACAATTAAGTATACATAGAGAAGAGGTCCCAAGACAGAGCCCTGAGGTACACCAATTGATAGTGGGATAGCAGTGGAGGAGGATACTCCAGACCATATACGAAAAGTACATTGTCAGAGATAAGAATAAAACCAAGATAGAACAGTTCCAAATTCCAAGTGAGGACAGCATATCAAAATGGTGATCAACAGTCTCAAAAGCAGCATATAGGTCAAGAAGAATGAGGATTGAGTAAATGCTCTTGGGTCTGGCCATTAACAGGTCACTGGAGACTTTTCAGCAAGGGCTTTTTCTGTTGAATGTAGAGAGCAAAAGCTGGATTGTAGTGGATCAAGCACAGCTTGAGATCAGAGAAAATCAAGACAACGGTGGTGAACAACAAATTCAAGTAGCTTTGATAAGAAAGGGAGGAGGAAGATGGGTCTATAGTTGGAAGGGCAGGTAGGGTCCAGTGAAGGATTTTTGAGGAGTGGCATCAGGAACAGTTGTGGTGGAAAGTGAAAGATTGAGGATATGATAGAGAAGAGGTTAAAAGAAGGTAGGAATGGGGAAAGGTAGGGGCAAGGGAGACAGAGGAAAAAGAAAAATAAATGAAATAAGGAGAAAGGTGGGGGAAATACATGGAAAAATGGGAGGGGAAGATGGTGTAGAATCAAAGGAATGAGGAGAAAGGTGGAAGGAAGGAGGGTAGAAAAGCAGGGGGAGGAAGCAGGAAAAGCGAGGGAAGGGAAAGGGAGTTGGGTGGAAAAGAGGAATAAAGAAAAGAACAAGGAACAGGAAAATAAGTAAAAAGGAGAGGAAGAAAGGGGAGGGAAAGAAAAATGGGGACACAAAGTAGGAAAGGGCAAAATAGTTTTGGAAGGAGAGACTATGTACATAGGCCTCAGATCCAACTCTTGATTCAGACCATTCAGGTGGACAGCATCTAAAACATAAATAAACCATTGTTCCTCTTGTAAGATGATAGAATCAACATCATTTTTCCCCTATGTGGGGTAATTATTTTGATGACAAAGAATCTTAGGCTCTCAATTGTATGTCTGGCTTCTAACCAACGATCTACCTTAGATGCTGTGTGAATGCCTTTGTTAATGCAACTTTTGTGTTAGATCTTTCTGGCTTTAATTCTCTTCTTTGCTTTGCCTACATACAACACACTGCAAGGACATTGAATGATGTAAATAACTCTAGAGTTGATGGTGCCTGATCTTATAGGCAGGGCCGGTCTTAGGCAGAGGCGACCGAGGCGGCCGCATAGGGCCCCGCGCGGCCCGCCTCAAGTCTGCCTCGCCTCTTCGACCACCGCCACTGCTCGCCTGCCCTCCATGTCCAGCGACGCAACTCTCCAGTCCTCGTTCCCCTGCTCCACCTCCCTCCAGCCGTCTGAGCCCCTCCCCCGTCTGAGCCCCCCTTGCCCGACCTGCCAAATGACCCTCTTCTACCACCTGACCCGCCGGCACCTCACCTGACCCAGCATTTTTAAAAAAGCTACAAGCGACTTCCGGTTATGCAGTGAGCGAAGCGGCAGCAGCTGTTTGAAGCTCCGGGAACCCCCGCTCTAAATCGAATAAATAAAAAGTCACATCGCGTACAAAACGCCCTCCTAAGTGACTGACTGCATGGACAAGTTCGTCCATAAATCCCCCACTGAAATGGCGCAGAAAACCGGCACGAAAACGAGGGGAAAAGTCGGAGGTGGAGAAAATAAAATGGCGGACCGCGGAGCCGGCATTCACAGAGATGCAGCTCGAACAACTAACAGCAGCGGTGGTTCGCGCGATGGATCCGCGCTGGGATGCACTGTCTAAACGTCTGGAGGCCATTCAAACTGGGCTCGACGGACTGGAGACTAGAGCGGGAGACATTGAGGTGAGAGTTGCGGCGCTCGAAGATGACACACGTGCACAGGGCCCCGATATTGCTCAACTACAACAGCAGCTGGCGGAACATGCCGCTAAGCTGGAAGACCTAGAAAACAGGTCCAGGAGGAACAACATAAGGATAGTGGGGATCCCAGAGCGGATACAAGATAGAAATTTGTCGGACTGGCTGGAGAACTGGCTATCAAAAGAGCTAGCACTGACTGATTCCACAGGCCACTTGGTTATCGAGAGGGCCCACAGAGTAGGGCGCCGAATGGAAAATTCCCAGCGCCCCAGAGTAGTAGTGGCAAAACTCATGAATTTTCGACACAAAGTGGAAATATTACAAGGATTCCGCCAGAAAAGAGAGTCTTTACGCTTTGAGGGGCAGAAGATAATGATTTTTCAAGACTTCTCTCAGAAAGTGCAAGAGCAGAGACGGGCGTTTCACCCGCTATGCGCGGAATTGGCGCAAAAGAGCGTAAAATTTGCGTTGATGTATCCCGCACAATTGAAGATACGACATCAGGACACGTGGAAGCACTTTCAAAGCGTGGCAGAGGCTCAGGCCTTTACAAATGACCAAAAACTTGGTAAAAAACCATGAGTGACATTAATGGAGGGCTGAAGAAAAAGAAACAGCACTATATGATTGGATAAAAGGTGACTGGTAATAATTTGATTGTTTTGAGGAGAGTGGGGACTCCCTCTGCAAAATCCGGAATACCAGATCCGTAAGTAGCTTGCGGAACAGGAAGGGGGAGAAGAGAGAAGGGAGACCGTAGGAAAGGGTGAGGATGGGGGAAAGGGGGGGGAACTCGTCCATGTATTGGTATAGCAGAGAGGGGACCTGGTTGTGGGTAAGAAGAAGTAGATGTAAAAAGGGGGCAATACAAAGCGAAAGACTGAGGTGGCATGGTGGGACTAGGAGAACAGTAAAGATCATGATACTACATAGAATAGCCCAAGTGATAAAAACCTTGGGCAGGGCTGAGAGTAAATTAAACAGAAAACCCAGAGAGGGTGACAATCCACTTTATATTCAACAAGCAGCATTATGCCGGTCAGATTAGTGTCCTGGAATGTGGGGGGCATTAGTTCCCCCATAAAAAGATCTAAAATATTGACAGAATTAAAGCGACACAAAGCAGACATAGTGTGCCTACAAGAAACCCGACTCACAGAGGTAGAGCATGCTAAATTAAAGAGATCCTGGGTGGGGGAGAACTTTGCGGCGACTCCACAAGGCAGGAGAGGGGGAGTGGCAGTATTGTTCAGGAAGGGGCTAAATTATAAAGCTCAAATGCTGGCTAAAGGGGTGCAAGGAAACTACATAATGCTGCAGGTGTGGTTGCAGGGCATTGAATTCATCCTGGTGGGAATTTATGGGCCAACGACACATGACCCACAGTTTTATAAAACAATTATAGGTCACTGTTTGGGGAATCACAATAAGCAAATGGTCATAATGGGAGACCTTAACATGGTAGCAGATCCCGAGATTGACTGCACGAACCCCACATCCCAGCATTATGCGGGAAATAGAGTTCAGGAGTTTCGGGCCCTCTCTCAGGCTCTTGATCTCATAGATGTTTGGAGAACATTGCATCCTGGGGAAAAGGATTTTACACATAGGTCCAGAGCTCACGGCACATTAGCCCGACTAGACTACATTTTAGTAGAACGCACAATGTTTCCTCAGGTAAGAACTGCAACTATTGGTCCTGAGGTGATTTCTGACCATGCGTTAATATGGATAGACTTGGAAGTATTGGCCAACGAGAGGGGAGGGAGGGGATGGCGCTTCCCAGCTCATCTGGCCACAGACCCCCAATTTCAAAAGCATTTAAAAGAGAAATGGGAGGACTATGCAGAGAATAATAAAGTACATGCGCATAGCCAACCCACACTGTTTTGGTCTGCCTCGAAGGCAGTACTAAGGGGGGAGATTATCGCCTTTTGTAGCCGTAAGCGGAAGATAGGGGCACAAGCCATACTAAATTTGGAGGAGCAAATGAAAAGAGCCAAACAAAAACATATACAGCACCCGACCCAAGTAACGCTAGAAAACTTGAAAGCTGCACAAGTGGCACTTAATTCACTTATACATGAGAGAGAGAACAAATCTGCACTGTATTACAAATATAAGTTGCAGAGATTTGGGAACCGACCAGGGAGACTATTAGCACGGCTTGTTAAAAACTGGGGGGGACCTAGGTCAGTAGCGGCACTAAGGGACACGCGTGGGAACATAATTACAGATAGGAAAGGAATCGGGAAGATGTTCACTGAGTACTTTGCTAAGCTATACTCGGTAGAGCAGGGGCCGGCGAACAAACACCTCTCTGAGTACCTCAAGAATGCAGGATTAGATCAGATACCCCAAGAAGGATTAGATGGGTTAAACAGTCCAATAACATTGTTAGAGCTGCAGAAGGCGGTGAAATCCCTAAAACGACACTCAGCACCGGGCCCAGATGGGTATTCTAGGGAATACTACAAAATGTTACCCCCAGACGCGCTGGCATCCCTTTTGGAATATCAAGAAGAGATAGTAAACACCGGGGAATTTCCCTTACATACAAATACGGCGTTTATCACAATGATTCCCAAACCCAGTAAACCGGCTGACGAAGTAGGCTCTTACAGGCCAATTTCACTGCTAAATTTAGACGTGAAGTTGCTAGCTAAGATTCTGGCTGAGAGATTGGCCCAGTGGCTACCCATGCTAATAGGCCCAGAACAGGTGGGGTTTGTGCGGAGGCGACAGGCAACACATAATGTTAGGAAGTTACTGCTTGCAATAGCCTCCTGCCACAACATGGGAGAGTCTGCTATGGTGATTAGTTTGGATGCAGAAAAGGCATTTGACCTTGTGAGGTGGGACTTCCTATTCTCAACTTTAGAAAGTATGGGTATACAGGGCTGGTTTGTACAAGCTGTGAAGGCTCTATATTGCAACCCAAGGGCGAAGGTGATAGTGAATGGGATCAGTGAAGAGGAGTTTACAATCGAGAAAGGAACACGGCAAGGTTGCCCGTTGTCGCCCTTGCTCTTTATATTGGCGCTGGAGCCGCTGTTAAGAGTGGTGAAAGCTGTAAAGAAAATTGAGGGTGTAAAGGTAGCAAATCAGGAGGTGAAGATCTTAGCCTATGCAGACGATCTGATGATAACTCTAACAAATCCAGATCAATCATTAGAAGTGCTGTTGGAAAACATAGATCAATATGGCCAGTTATCGGGGTTCAAATTAAATAAAGCTAAGTCCTATGTTCTCACATTAGGCCCAGAAACGCCATCAGTTGTGGGCGGGACTATGCCACTGCAGAAGGCAACAGAAACAATTAAATACTTAGGAGTGTGCATTCCTTCAGACCTCACAAAACTATATGAACAAAACATACGTAGAATGGTCAAAGACACTGAGTTAAGTCTTGCAACTTGGGCTTCATTGCCACTCTCTCTGAGGGGAAGAATCGCATTATATCATATGGTGGTTATTCCTAGATGGCTGTATGTCTTACAGACAATACCAGTATATTTAAGAAGGTCAGATGAGAAAAAATTAAATGCACTGATACAGCGATTCCTGTGGCAGGGAAAGAGGGCACGCCTTTCAATAGAGTCATTGCAGATCCCGGTGGAATATGGGGGGCTGGGACTGCTTAGTATAAGATATTTCAATGCGGCATGAGACACATAAATGATTGGTTCAGGTCCACCCATGAATATTCCAACACAGATTTAGAATTGCAACTAACGCCGGGGGTACATTTTAGTAATTACTTGCACGGGACCGGAGCCCGTATTCCAGCCATATTGAGAGAAACTGGTATTGTGCAGACGGCCCGAGCAGCATGGAAATGGGTCTGTCATATGCACAAATTTGCCCCAAAAGTAACCCCATTCCTCCCTATATGTGATAATATGGCATTTATCCCAGGGCAACAGTACTCAGTCTTTCGCAGGTGGGAGAGAAAGGGAATAAAGTATGTATTGCAAGTGGTCACAGAGGAGGGACGCATGAAACCCTTCTCAGATTTGAAGGAGGAATTTACATTGCCAGATACAGAGTTTTTTTATTATGCACAATTTAAACACTATGTGACATCATTACGTTGGGAGCATTTGGCAGAGGATGTTCAGGAAGAACTCTCGGCAGCCCTTTCGCTGGAATCGCAACAGAAAGTGCCTTTATCCTTTTATCATAAACACATCAGAGATACAATGCCAGAACCAAACTATAAAAAATTGGAGGCTGACTGGCAACAAGACTTGAAAGTTAACATAACAACTGAAACAATTAAGACATTTGTCTTGTCCATTCCCAAACGCTCGGTCTGGGTGGGACACTGGGAACAACAATATAAATTTGCTTTCCGTCTTTATATACCACCCCGAAGAGCTTTCTATATGGGACTCTCGCCATGGGGAGAATGCCCCAAATGCAGATCAGAAGGCGCAACATTGGGCCACATGTTTTGGTCCTGTAAAGGAATACAAAAATTTTGGAAAGATATGGTACAGAATATATCCACTTTATGGAGAAAGCAGTGGGACTGTGAGCCAATGTTATTATTTGGTCAATTTAAAATTAGACACCCGATTCCAAAAGGATATAAAAACTTCATTAATAAAGCTGTTGTGGTCGCCAGACAAGTCATACTGAAAGAATGGCTGACGCACAAATATCCCACAGTGACACAATGGCGCACACAGATGATACACTTGATGCGTATTGAACGAATAGGAATCAAGGACATGAACTCGAGTGCAGGCGATGAATTACAACAGATATGGTCCCCCTTCTGGAACACTTTGTCAGCTCCGGCCAGGAGTTACCTCTTGAACTTATAGAGTCTTAAAACAGAGGACGAGAGGGAGGGAGGGTTAGGGAGGGGGGAAGGAGAGGGGGAGGGTTGATATTTGGGGAGGGAGGGGAGGTGGGAGGGGGGTTGGGAAAGGGGGGAGAGGTTTTTGATAAAGTAAATATGTAGGACAAGTTATGTTGTAAAGTTACATTATCTTTATAAGAATAACAGCACTGATATGTGACATAGGGAGGGAGGAAGGGGGTAAATGAAAAAGACAAGAATATCTACAACTATGTTTAATTTCTGAGATAGTCACTCGACTGTTTTTGGGTTATATGCACTATATTGACAATTGTTAAATTTAAGTCGATGTACATTAATAAAAAAGTATTTAAACATAAAAAAGCTACAAGCGGCAGTGCCTCACATCTGTAAAAGAAGAAAAGTCGCTTCGTCCATTGGCCGGCCTTCCCTCATGTCCCGCCCTCTGATGTAACTTCCGCAAGGGCGGGACATGAGGGAAGGCCGGCCAATGGACGAAGCGACTTTTCTTCTTTTACAGACGCGAGGTGCACTGCCGCTTGTAGCTTTTTTTTAAATGCTGGGTCGGGTGGTAGAAGAGGGTGGTTTGGTGGGTCGGGGAGGGGAGGGGGGCTCAGGTGGCTGGAGGGAGGGGGAACGAGGAGAGTCGCGTCGCTGGACATGGGTGGAGGGCAGGGGGCACAGGAGGGTCGCTGGACTTAGGGGGATAGCAGGGGGGGGTTCTGGAAATAGGTGGATGGCAGGGGGCACAGAAGGGGTCACTGGACATGGGGGGATAGCAGGGGAGGGGGGTTTCTGGAAATAAGTGGATGGCAGGGGAGGGCAGGGGCACAGGAGGGTCGCTGGACATGGGTGGATGGCAGGGGAGGGGGGCTTCTGGACATAGGTTGAGGGCAGGGGGCACAGGAGGGTCGCTGGACATGGGTGGATGGCAGGGGAGGGGGGCTTCTGGACATAGGGGGATGGCAGGGGAGGGCAGGGGGCACAGGAGGGTCACTGGACATGGGTAGATGGCAGGGGAGGAGGGCTTCTGGACATAGGTTGAGGGCAGGGGGCACAGGAGGGTCACTGGACATGGGTGGATGGCAGGGGAGGGGGGCTTCTGGACATAGGGGGAGGGCAGGGGCACAGGAGGGTCACTGGACATGGGTGGATGGCAGGGGAGGGGGGCTTCTGGACATAGGGGGAGGGCAGGGGGCACAGGAGGGTCACTGGACATGGGTGGATGGCAGGGGAGGGGGGCTTCTGGACATAGGGGGAGGGCAGGGGGCACAGGAGGGTCACGACATGGGTGGATGGCAGGGGAGGAGGGCTTCTGGACATAGGTTGAGGGCAGGGGGCACAGGAGGGTCGCTGGACATGGGTGGATGGCAGGGGAGGGGGGCTTCTGGACATAGGGGGATGGCAGGGGGCACAGGAGGGTCACTGGACATGGGTGGATGGCAGGGGAGGAGGGCTTCTGGACATAGGTTGAGGGCAGGGGGCACAGGAGGGTCGCTGGACATGGGTGGATGGCAGGGGAGGGGGGCTTCTGGACATAGGGGGAGGGCAGGGGCACAGGAGGGTCGTTGGACATGGGTGGATGGCAGGGGAGGGGGGCTTCTGGACATAGGGGGAGGGCAGGGGGCACAGGAGGGTCACTGGACATGGGTGGATGGCAGGGGAGGGGGTTTCTGGACATAGGTTGAGGGCAGGGGGCACAGGAGGGTTGCTGGACATGGGTGGGTGGCAGGGGAGGGGGTTTCTGGACATAGGTTGAGGGCAGGGGCACAGGAGGGTCGCTGGACATGGGTGGATGGCAGGGGAGGGGGGTTCTGGACATAGGTTGAGGGCAGGGGCACAGGAGGGTCGCTGGACATGGGTGGATGGCAGGGGAGGGGGGTTCTGGACATAGGTTGAGGGCAGGGGCACAGGAGGGTCGCTGTACATGGGTGGATGGCAGGGGAGGGGGTTTCTGGACCTAGGTTGAGGGCAGGGGCACAGGAGGGTCGCTGGACATGGGTGGATGGCAGGGGAGGGGGGGTTTCTGGACATGGGTAGATGGCATGGGAGGGGGGTTTCTGGACATAGGTGGATGGCAGGGGAGGGCAGAGGGGACAGGGGGGTTGCTGGACATGGATGGATGGCAGGGGGACAGGAGGGTCGCTGGACATGGGTGGATGGAGGAGAGAGAAGAAATGCTGGACATGGATGGAGGCGAGGGAAGAGTGAGGAAGGAGATGAGGTGAGGGAAAAGGAAGAGAGGAGAAAAAGTGCACATGGATATAGAAAATAGGCAGAAGCTGGATCCACTGGACAGTCAAGTCTGCGGAGGACCCAGCTTTTACTTACGGATATAGGGCAAGAAATGAAGAAGAAAGGCGGAAAGTAAAGAAATAAATGGAAAGGAAGCCCTGGAAACGTAGTTAAGAGGACAGATAGCAGCACAATCGGATACTGAGCCAGCATGATCAGAAAAACAAAGTCACCAGACAACAAAGGTAGAAAAAACTATTTTATTCAGGATTTATTAATTGGAATATGTCAGTTTTTGGAAATGTGCATCTGTGATATTTTTCATGTACGTTTCAATTTTTGTAGTATTGCTGCATGCTGAGTCTGACTTCTTGAGGTAACTTTCCAGT
This sequence comes from Microcaecilia unicolor, assembly GCF_901765095.1. Taxonomy (NCBI): domain Eukaryota; kingdom Metazoa; phylum Chordata; class Amphibia; order Gymnophiona; family Siphonopidae; genus Microcaecilia; species Microcaecilia unicolor. The sequence continues at coordinate 367,597,461 of NC_044031.1, read as the reverse complement.
TCAGTATTTTGCCTTCATGTGTTTTTCAGGTGTGATCAAGGAAGGTGCAGTATTCTGCTAGCGTATAGTTTGAATCCCTTTTTGTTTGTTTTTTTTCACTAGGTTGTGCACTGGTGTTTTAGAGCCAGGTGTAATTACAGTTGCCTTTCCACGCCACGCATAAGGTTGTAGCTCGTTCTGTCCTTGGAATTAGTGCTGTTTATGGTTTGTTAAGGTTATGAGTGTGTTTTGCACAAGTTTGTGTATAGTGTTTTGCAGTGGAGAGATTGTGCGTTGGCCTTACTAAGGTGGCACCAAACATCAGAAAGGGTGTAGAGCCTAAATCATGACACACTACCTCTAAAAGGGTGTTTTGTGGCTCTGCATGAGAATTGTGGTATTATGATCCCTTGCTAGCTTCATATTGTTGACGGTCTGCATTTTCCGTATGGCTGGTATATTGGTGTATAAGGTATTAATTGTGACAATTTGTTTTTACTTATATTTTTTCTGTGTGTTGTCAGACAGTTATGGATGACAGACAGAGTCGGAGTCTTCTTGAGTCAGAGAGCTGTGGTATATATTTTAAAACAATTTTAATACTTTGGTGGTCTATATGTTTTTATATTGTACATTATATTTCACACATCACTTTATTTTATTGTATATCTTTTCATTTCATTTTTATTTTATTGCATATATGGGTTACAGAGTAATAGGGGAATTTGAAAGTACTGAATCTTTTCTTAATATTTTTATTTTATTCTCCTTTGTTATGAGAATTGGAACTACTAATTGTAGTGGACTTGAACTGAATAATTTCTGGGGAGGGGAGGTTTCATGATAGCATTGTGCTTATTATTTCAATCAGTTTTTTTGTACAAGTTTAGCTTCATTTGTCTTTATTTGAAATTTCATAAATAAAAAATGTTCTAAAAATGGAATAATCTTATCAATGGGGTGGAGCTAGGGTAGGGGTGGGGCGGGGCTAGGATGGGGCCCCACCAAATTGGTCTGCATAGGGCCCCGCACTTGCTAAGACCGGCCCTGCTTATAGGGCCTGATATGTGGCAAGATGTACAAATGTGATTATCTTGGAACTGGGGCATATAGTACAATTACTACATTTGATTTGTCCTTTTAGCTTAGCAGCTGTGGGGACCAGATCTGAGAGTGCTGAAGGTACCAACTTCTCTTTCAAATTTTTACCTGCGGTGTAGTAATAGTTAGCCTTTTGATCTTTAAAGCAGTCATAACCCTCTAATATGTATTAACTTTTCCTTATAATTCTCTGAATGTTTCTTGCTAAATGTGAAAATCTTAAGGTACAAACAAACTATCCCCCCTGTTTACTAAGCCACACAGGAATGCCGACATAGCCCATTCAAAGTGAATGATCTGTGTCTGCATTTGTGCACAGCAGCCACTGGCGCAGTTTAGTAAACAGGGGCATATGTCTAGCTCCACATCCTTTGTGTGGCACTCTGGGTTCCTCTTTGTTGACTGTTCATATCCGTTGTGTATACATTTCCTGGGATAACCCCTTTTAACAAACCTCTCCGTGTTTTCTGCTTGGCTTTCAAATTCATCAAAATCTGAACATAATCTTCATAATCTCAAAAACTGACATTTATTCGTAAGACTTCTTGTATGAAAGTTGTTCTAATATAAAATTTATTGCCAGTTTATATATTCATTTTTTTAATAAATGGTAGTGACAAAACTACCTAGCCCTTTTTTATCAGGATGTCCAAATATGTAATAGATTAATAGTCACACTGCATTTTGAATTTTAAATTATTGTCCCTCAATTTCAACCAGGAATTGAACTCATGTAGTCTGCTAAAATTCTCTCACCACAGCAGAAAGGTATCATATATCACTTGTAGAGTCCAATTTCATTATTGAATTATGTTCCTTTAGGAATATCTCTTCAAACCAAGCAACATAACAACTTGTAACATTGGGAACCATGGAGACTCTTTTTATCTGCTTAAAATTTGTTTTCTGGGAGGAAGTGACGTCACGAGGACGAATGGCTGCCTAGAATTCTAGCTCCCACACTTCCCTACCTTAAAGCATTTAAAATAGCGATACTAGAGGCTTATTTCGAGCGAAAATCCTGTTTGGCGACAATCCGGACACTCTGCTGCCTAACATGAGCAAAATATCGGCGACGCAACAGCGGAAAGGCGAGCAAGCATCAAAGCGACAAACCGCGAGGAGCCTTTCGCGCCATGCTTCTCCCGCGATGTCGGACTCCGACTCGGACGCCTCGCATGCGGCATCGCGCCAGTCCGCCTCAAAGAAGAGCTCGTCAGCGGATCTGGCGAAGTGTTTGGCGGCGATCCGCGATGAAATTAAAGCAGCGCGGGTGGAAATACTGGAGCATGTTGACGCCCTCAGGTTAGATTTGAAGGAACTGGCGGGCAGAGTGGAAACTTTAGAGGAGAGGCTGGAGGATCAGGAAGAGCAGCATGGAGTGTTGAATTCACACGTCTCACAGATGCAGGAGCAAGCAGAGGACTTTCAATACAAACTAGATGACCTCGAGAACAGAGGCAGAAGGCACAATTTGCGGTTCCGCGGCATTCCTGAAAATGGAGGCAAGGAAGATGTTCCGGTGCTGGTGAAGACTCTGTGCGAAAAAATCATGGAGGAGGCCTGGGACCCTGCTGCAGCAGCTATTGATAGAGCACATAGAGTGCAGGGGCAGCGAATGGAAAACAGACCCAGAGACATTCTTGTTCGTTTCTCCTCCTATGTGTTTAAAGAAATGCTGTGGCAGAAGGCGCGTAAGCTCCCAGACCTGGAATACAACGAAGCACGGGTCTCTGTATTTCAAGATCTGTCTGTGTTTACATTAGCACAGAGGCGCGCCATGAGACCGGTGATCGAGGTACTGAATAAAGAAAAAATCGCTTATAGATGGGCTTTTCCATTTGCCATCTGTTTTGAACTACAGGGGCAGCAGTGTCGGAAGCGGAAAGTGGCTGAAGCATGGAAGTGTCTGCACATGGCTGGCCTGACCGCGTTGGAGATGTTGCCTACAGAATTGGCTTTGACCACCAAGGCGCGCCTTCAGAAATGGAAGAGAGTACCGCAGAACAAGAAGAAACCGCGCACTCAGACCTGAAGGCCCACAGAGGACTCGGGTGCTATGGTTATGACTGTATCTATTGCAAAGATAGGTGCTGGCTTGAAAAAAGAGTGGAGGAGACTGAGAGAAGTTCAATGTTCTGTGAGAAGGTTAAGAGCGGGGATAGGATATACATTTGCTTTAACATAAGGGGTGGGGATGTGTTGGAAGTGTGGGGGAGGGACAGGGTAGTGTGTTTGCCTCTTGGGTTACTTTCCTCTAACTTCCCATGCAGGGCTGGAAGGCACTGCCTGGTGGGTGGAAATGGAGGGGGAGGGAGGGATTGGGAGGGAGAGGGGGGGAATTAGGGGAAACTATGCACTTTTCTTTCATAAGCTGGTTAGATCAGAAGAGGGCTAATGGTGGGCTATAAGTTTTTCACTTATAATATAAAGGGACTAAATTCTCCTTACAAAAGACATGGACTATTGCGTGAACTATGCTTAGTACAACCACAGGTGGTTTTTGTGCAAGAAACTCACTTCTTAAAAAAGCACGAGAGGTTATTGTCCTCTAAACAATATCCACAGGTGGTCTGTGCTTCGGATATATCCGGGGCTAAAAAACGAGGGGTGGCTATTATGTTTCATAAAGATGTTCAGGTGCAGATTATGCATACAAGAAGGGACAGGGAGGGAAGATTTCTTTTTCTGCATGTTAAGATGGAACAGGAGGAGTACACATTGGTCAATGTATATGCGCCAAATGAGAGGCAGGAACGTTTTTTCCTGCGACTCCAAAGGGAGCTCCAGGCCTTCGCCAGAGGTAAGGTGCTGGTGGCGGGGGACTTTAATGCCACTATGCAACCTAGGCTTGACAAGACAGCGCTTCCCTCTCAGATGGATTGTAGAATATCTCAGGCTCTGGCCAACTTTGTAGAAGGGATGGGACTGTATGATGTGTGGAGAATGGGACACCCCAGAGGGAGGGACTATACTTTTTACTCCCAGGTACATCTCACTTACTCTAGACTAGACTATATATTTCTTGATAAAACTCTGTCTGAAGGGGGGGAAGAGTCTACTATAGGAAACGTTACTATATCAGATCATGCCCCAGTCTGGACTGTCGTCCCTTCTTTGAGGGAGGAGGTGAGAGACAAAAGGTGGACTTTTAACAACAGCTTGCTGCGGGATCCGGAAACAGTGGCTAGTTTTATCCCAGTCCTGAAAGAATATTTTGATATTAATATGGACTCAGGCCCGACACTGGGTACGGTGTGGGATGCATTTAAGGCAGTCTCTAGAGGGCACTTTATTAAGTGTGCGAGTCGGAAAGCCCGAGGTAATAGAGTACGCCTGGCTCAATGCATGGAAAGGCTGGGGGTCTTGGAAGATAGATATAGGGCTTGTGGCTCTGTATCTGTTTATCGCAAGCTACAAGCGGTGAGATTGGAAATCGCAGGGTTGTATGAGGAGAGTTTGAAATTTGTGAATGAGAGAATGAAACAGGTTTATTATGCTTGTACTAATAAGCCTGGAAGAATGTTGGCTACTAAATTAAGACGAATGAGAGCAAATAGACACATCTTGAGAGTGAAGGACGCCAAGGGAGACATGATGCACAAATCCGTTCAAATTAGGAAACGTTTTGCCCAATATTACGAGAACCTCTATAGGGAGGATGCTACTGTACAGACTGGGGGAATAGATGACTATTTGGTGGCAAGGGGATTGCCAGTCCTCTCCGAATTGCAAAAAAGGGAGCTTGATGAGCCGGTGCAGGTGGCAGAGGTTGCTAGGGTTATAAGAGCCTTGCCCACGGGGAAGGTGCCAGGGTTAGATGGCTTCATAAATGAATTCTTTAAGGTATATGTGGGTGAGCTGGCACCTTACCTGACAATGATAATCAACTCTGTGCGGGAGGGGGCACCTCTTCCTAAGACCATGATGGAGGCCTGGGTGGCGGTAATACCAAAGCCAGGCAAAGATATAACTGAGTGTTCTTCATATAGACCTATATCGATTCTAAACACGGACGTAAAAATTTTGGCAAAGGTGTTGGCGAACCGATTGGGCAGTGTACTTCCTAGCCTTATCCACCCAGACCAGGTAGGATTTATAGCTAAAAGACAGGCCATGGACAACATACGCCGAACAGTGGACCTTTTGTATGTCACTCAGCTTAAAGCCAGGCCCACAGTGTTGCTAGGGTTGGATGCTGAAAAAGCGTTCGATCGGGTACACTGGGGATACCTGGACAAGGTCCTGCATAGAGTGGGGATTGGACAGCTTTTTAGAACTTGGATACAGGCCCTGTATTCCTCCCCGCAAGCCTGTGTGAGAGTAAATGGTGGAAATTCGGAGGCATTTGAGTTAGGACGTGGAACTCGGCAGGGCTGCCCGTTGTCCCCTTTACTGTTTGCCCTGGCGATGGAACCCTTGGCAGCAGCTATTAGGGAGAACGAGGATATTACTGGAATAAGGGCAGGGGCGCGGGAATATAAAATTGCGTTATTTGCAGATGACGTGCTTCTGACCCTGACGAACCCACTGGTCTCTCTACCTAACTTATTGAGAGAGATAGAGGACTACACTCGAGTATCGGGTTACAAGTTGAATGCTAGTAAATCTATTGGAATGGCAGTGGGAGTACCTCAGGGTTTGATGGAGACACTGAACACGTCCTTTGCATTTAAGTGGGAAGCGCGGGAAGTAAGCTACCTTGGAGTTAAGATAAGGAGTAACCTGTCTGAGTTATTTGAGGCAAACTATCCAGCAATTAAGAAAGAAGTGCAGGAAGATCTGAATAAATGGATGTCTATGGGACTATCCTGGTTTGGGAGGATAGCGGCCATAAAAATGAACATTCTGCCTCGTCTTTTGTACCTGTTCCAGGTCCTTCCGCTGCGTCTGTCCCGCACTTTCATCTCTGGTCTGCAGGACTTATTAACTCGTTTTATTTGGAATCAAAAGAGACCGCGATTGCCTCGGGCCTTTCTTTATAAAAGCAGGCGTGAGGGAGGGTTGGGGGTACCAAATCTGTTTTGGTACTATTGCGCGGCGCAGTCCAGAGCGGCGATAGACTGGTTCAGGAAGGAGGATCATAAACTGTGGGTAGATATTGAACAATCCTTGGTGGGAACTCGAAAGCTAGGACATATAATGTGGTTTGCTAGTAAGTATAGAGGAAGAGTAGATAAGTTCCCGCCTACGGTGCAGGCTACTTTTCACTACTGGGACTTTATGTTCCCGGAACGTCAACCACCAGTGTCAGGTTTAGCCCCGATAGTAGACAATCCTATGTTTGAGCCCGGTATAGGGAACACTACATTTAGTAAATGGGCAGGCTTTGGGTTGGACCTGTTGGGACAGCTGCATGTGGGAGGAAATCTGGTACCCTTTGAGAAGTTGGTGGAAGATTTTGGGCTACGGCCGGGTGACCATTATGCATATATACAGTTGCAACACTTCTTGCTAGGCCAAGGCTATGTAGGATGTATGAAACGTGACATCCATCCAATGGAAGAGCTCTGTGTAGACCTGAACATATCGCGTGGTGTGATATCTCGTTTATATGCATACCAGGTGTTAAATATTAAACAATATGTACTCCATAGGAAGAGATGGGAACAGGAATTCCAGTTTTCTTTATCAGATGCAGAGTGGCGGGCGTTGGAAAAACAGATCCTGAAATCATCTCTAGCTGTGACAATGCAGGAAAATGCTATTAAGGTATTTTACAGATGGTATCTGACTCCGGTCAGACTGCATCACATGTTCGCCCATGTGCCCAAAGACTGTTGGCGGAACTGTGGAGGAATGGGGACCATGGGTCATATTTGGTGGTCCTGCCCTAAAGCTCAGGCCTATTGGAAGGGGGTGCGAGCGCGTCTTCAGGTCTGGGTTGGCAAGTCTGTACAGTGGCATCCGATAGTTTTCTTGCTTGGGCAGCGACCAGTAGGCATCACGTCTGACCAGTGGCTCTTGGTGAGAGGATCCCTGCATGCAGCTCGCATAAATTTAGCAAGGAACTGGAAGTCACCTAAGGTTCCCTCAATGGTGACTTGGATCATCAAGGTGAGATACATATGCGAAATGGAGAGATTAACTGCAGTAAGAAGGAAAACTTTGCCCGCATGGGAAAGGGTTTGGGAGCCCTTTCTAAAACAGTGTTCTGGTTAACTGGTGTGTACATGAGTGTAAGGAAGGTGGGGGGGGGGGGGGGACTAGGGGTAGGGAGATTTTCAGTAAAAATATGTTAAAAATTTGAAGTAGCATATGCTTCTGTTTTAGCATTGTTAGTTAATTGATGTTTCTTCTGTCAACTACTCACTTGATGGTTGTGTGGATATGTAGATAACTTTATTGCACCAATCTGAGTAGATGTTGTATTGATTTTGCAATGCTCAATAAAGACTTCTATAAATTAAAAAAAAAATTTGTTTTCTGGAAATAGAAATAATTCTTTGTCATGGCAATGGATGCCAAAGTAAGAATGAAGTTAGTAGGAGTCCTAGAGTAAGTAGACCAGTATCTGAGTGTCTTTATTTACAGTTAATGCCTCCTTTTGTGGGATGTTATCTATAGTGAATCTATATCTAGTGTGACTAATTTCAGCCTTACGAGACTGGGAGGCTGGGCATCCAAATGGCAGATGATGATTAATGAGAGTAAGTGCATACTGATGCATGTGGGAAAGAGAAACCCAAACTATAGCAACGTGATGCAAGGTTCTCCTTTAGGAATCGCACCTATCTCATTGTTGATACGTTGAAACCCTCTGCTGGGTCTCATTGTTGATATGTTGAAACCCTCTGCTAAGTGTGTGACGGCAGCTAAGAAAGCAAATAGAATGTTAGGAATTATTAGGAAAGGAATGGTAAACAAAAATTAGATTCTTATAATGCTTTTGTATCGCTCCATGGTGCAATCGTGTGCAAGTCTGGTCACCACATCTGAAAAAAGATGTAGCGGAATTAGAAAAGGTACAGAGAAGGGCAACGAAAATGATAAAGGAGATGGGCCGACTTCCCTATGAGGAAAGGCTAAAGCGGCTAAGGCTCTTCAGCTTCGAGAAGAGACAGCTGAGGAGAGTTATGGTAGAGGTCAATAAAATATTGAGTGGCATGGAACAGGTAGAGGTAAATAGCTTGTTTACTCTTTCCAAAAATACTAGGACTAAGGGGCATACAATGAAACTACTAAGTAGTAAATTTAAAACAAATCGGAGAAAATCAATGATTTGTGTATCTGTACATAGGGAATAATAGAATTTCTTATAGTGAAGATACCTTTCTCTTTCTAGTATAACCAGCCAGAAATTCAGAATCCATTACTTCCTGGATCTCTGCCATTAATTCCTTTGTAGGATCTTTTGGTAATAATGAATAATGGATCTTATCATTTTGGGATGTTGTGTAAATCGTCCTATTTTCTTCTTTGCTTAAAGAACCTTTTGATTTTTAATTCCAAGTTGATTATTTCCTTAAAGATTAATTGATTGAATGTATGTATGTATGTATGAGGGGATTAATTGGTCCATTTTGAACTGTTTTTTTATGACTAGAATGTCTAGCTATATTCATAGAAAAATGATGTATAATTTGTAACTTATGGCTGAAATGAAACACATTATATTGAGAGGATTGAACAAAAGAGAGACATTCTTGAGGTTTATTTCTGGTTCTGATACTCCATTACCTGACAAATTTAACAAAAGGGATATCTGTTTCCCACTGAGGTCTCTGGATTCGTCCTCTGCCTATCCATCTCCTCCTGAAAGTATAATGTCTCTAATGATCTTCTGTAAACAGGAATATTTTCCTTAAATCTCTCTCTCATATCTTTTTTAAAAAGCTTTAAGAGGATCCAGCTACCAGTGTGGAAATGGGAGTAGATAGTTGTCTTTGATCTTGACCAAGGGTAGATGCTACCTTTTTTCTATACTCGGTCTCATCACATTTAACATTTTTTTGGACATTCTTTATTTCTTTTCTATAATTATATATATATATATATATATATATATCTGTTAAAGTCTTCTAATACAATTTCAACATTTTCATCCTCATCCATTCACATATCCATTTTTTCAAGTTTCAAGTTTTATTTAGATTTACAGCAAAGCGTGCATATAGACTAAAAAAGACAAATGAGCTTTAAAGGATCATTAAATCTAATAAGCACTTGTTTATTACGGCATACTATTTAAATTTCTGGTTATTGTGTAACATCTTGTGTGTCATGGCTTTCCCAGGACTACATGGCTAATAATTTATTTATTTGTTACATTTGTACCCCACATTTTCCCACCTATTTGCAGGCTCAATGTGGCTTACATAGCGCCGTGGGGCAAAAGCCTCCTCCGGTTATGAACAAATATAGAGTGCTGTTATTAAATGAAATAGATATGTACAGACAAATTAGGAAACATAGAGTAAGGTTATGTAAAGTTCATTAAGTTCATATCACATTTGGGTCTATTTGAGTTGTTGGATTCAGGTATTTAAGTTGGATCATTAGGATATGCTTTTTCGAACAGGAAAGTCTTTAGTGATTTCTGGAAGTTGAGGTGGTCATACATAGTTTTCACAGCCTTTGGGAGTGCATTCCAGAGTTGTGTACTTATATATGAAAAGCTAGATCCATGAACTGATTTGTATTTGAGTCCTTTACAACTAGGGTGGCGGAGATTTAAAAAAAGAACGTGATGATCTGATTGAGTTTCTTGTCGGTAGGTCTATGAGGTCAGACATATATCCTGGGGCGTCACCGTAAATAATTTTATGAACTAGGGTACAAATTTTAAAAGTAATACGCTCTCTAATTGGTAGCCAATGTAATTTTTCACGAAGGGGTGTGGCCCTGTCGAATCGTGGTCTTCCAAATACAAGTCTGGCTGCCGTATTTTGAGCCATTTGAAGCTTCTTTATAAGATTTTCTTTGCATCCGGCATAAATTCCGTTAGAGTAGTCGGCATGGCTGAGGACCATTTGATTGTATCAGATTGCAAAATATAGCTCTCAGGAAAAACAGTTTCACTCTTTAATTTTCCACATTGAGAGGAACATTTTCTTGATTGTAGAATTAACTTGGCTCTCGAATGTGAGGGTCCTGTCAATAATAACACCGAGGTAGTTAGGTTCTTTCACAACAAGGTTCAAAAGATAAACCTTGCTTTCTCTACCTCACCACCTCTCCCTCCACTTGTCCGTTCCCCTCTCTCTCCTTCCCCTCATTCCCTTTCCTCCTTTCCTGAAGTTACTATTGAGGAAACTACACTTCTCCTCTCTTCCTCAAAATGTACCACCTGTTCCTCTGATCCCATTCCCACCCACCTTCTTAATGCCATCTCTCCTGCTCTTATTCCTTTTATCTGTCACATTCTCAACCTCTCACTTTCCACTGCGACTGTCCCTGCTGCCTTTAAACATAGTAACATAGTAGATGATGGCAGAAAAAGACCTGCACGGTCCATCTAGTCTGCCCACGATAAACTCATATGTGTATACCTTACCTTGATTTGTACCTGTCTTTTTCAGGGCACAGATCGTATAAGTCTGTCCAGCAGTATTTCCCGCCTCCCAACCACCAGTCCCGCCTCCCATCACCGGCTCTGGCACAGACCCCGTATAGGTCTGCCTTCCCCTATCCTAGCCTCTCAACCACCAACCCCTCTTCCCCCCGCCACCCAATTTCAGCTAAGCTTCTGTGGATCCATTCCTTCTGCACAGGATTCCTTTATGCCTATCCCACGCATGTTTGAATTCCGTTACCGTTTTCATCTCCACCACCTCCCGCGGGAGGGCATTCCAAGTGTTCACCACCCTCTCCGTGAAGAAATACTTCCTGACATCTTTCCTGAGTCTGCCCCCCTTCAATCTCATTTCATGTCCTCTCGTTCTACCGCCTTCCCATCTCCGGAAAAGATTCGTTTGCGGATTAATACCTTTCAAATATTTGAACGTCTGTATCATATCACCCCTGTTCCTCCTTTCCTCCAGAGTATACATGTTCAGGTCAGCAAGTCTCTCTTCATACGTCTTGGAACGCAACTCCCATACCATCCTCGTAGCTTTTCTTTGCACCGCTTCCATTTTTTTAACATCCTTCGCAAGGTACGGCCTCCAAAACTGAACACAATACTCCAGGTGGGGCCTCACCAACGTCTTATACAGGGGCATTAAAACCTCCTTTCTTCTGCTGGTCACACCTCTCTCTATGCAGCCTAGCAACCTTCTCGCTACGGCCACCGCCTTGTCGCACTGTTTCATCGCCTTCAGGTCCTCAGATACTATCACCCCAAGATCCCTCTCCCCGTCCGTGTCTATCAGGCTCTCCCCACCTAACACATACGCCTCCCTTGGATTTCTACTCCCTAAGTGCATCACTTTGCATTTCTTCGCATTGAATTTTAATTGCCAAATGTTAGACCATTCTTCCAGCTTCTTCAGATCTTTTTTCATGTTTTCCACTCCCTCCGGGGTGTCCACTCTGTTGCAAATCTTGGTGTCATCTGCAAAAAGGCAAACTTTACCTTCTAACCCTTCGGCAATGTCACTCACAAATATATTGAACAGAATGGGCCCCAGCACCGATCCTTGAGGCACTCCACTACTCACCTTTCCCTCCTCCGAGCGAACTCCATTTACCACCACCCTCTGGCGTCTGCCCGTCAACCAGTTCCTAATCCAGTTCACCACTTCGGGTCCTATCTTCAGCCCTTTTAGTTTATTCAAGAGCCTCCTGTGGGGAACCGTGTCAAAAGCCTTGCTGAAATCTAAGTAGATGACGTCCATAGCACGTCCTTGATTTAATTCTCCTGTCACCCAGTCAAAGAATTCAATGAGATTCGTTTGGCACGATTTTCCTTTGGTGAAACCATGTTGTCTCGGATCTTGCAACTTATTGGCTTCTAGGAAATTCACTATCCTTTCCTTCAGCATGGCTTCCATTACTTTTCCAATAACCGAAGTGAGGCTTACCGGCCTGTAGTTTCCAGCTTCTTCCCTATCACCACTTTTGTGAAGAGGGACCACCTCCGCCGTTCTCCAATCCCTCGGAACCTCTCCCGTCTCCAAGGATTTATTAAACAAATCTTTAAGAGGACCCGCCAGAACCTCTCTGAGCTCCCTCAGTATTCTGGGGTGGATCCCGTCCGGCCCCATGGCTTTGTCCACCTTTAGCTTTCCAAGTTGTTGATACACACTCTCTTCCGTGAACGGTGCTCTATCCACCTCAATTTCAGGTGTACTTTTGCCAGTCCCTCTCGGTCCTTCCCCAGGATTTTCTTCAGTGAAAACAGAACAAAAGTATCTATTTAGCAAATTGGCTTTTTCTTCATCATTTTCTACATAGCGTTTTGCTGTATCTTTTAGTCTCACAATCCCCTTTTTAGTCTTTCTCCTTTCACTAATATACCTGAAGAAGTTTTTGTGGTCGCACCTCTCCTTAAGAAGCCTTCACTCGACCCTACTTGTCCCTCTAATTACCGACCCATCTCCCTCCTTCCTTTTCTCTCCAAATTACTTGAGCGTGCTGTTCACCGCCGCTGCCTTGATTTTCTCTCCTCACATGCTATTCTTGACCCACTACAATCTGGTTTTCGCCCTCTTCACTCAACCGAAACTGCGCTTACTAAAGTCTCCATGACCTATTACTGGCTAAATCCAGAGGTCAATATTCCATCCTCATTCTTCTTGATCTTTCCGCTGCTTTTGACACTGTCGATCACAGCATACTTCTCGATACCCTGTCCTCACTTGGATTCCAGGGCTCTGTCCTTTCCTGGTTCTCTTCCTACCTCTCCCTCCGCACCTTTAGTGTTCACTCTGGTGGATCCTCTTCTACTTCTATCCCTCTGCCTGTCGGCGTACCTCAGGGTTCTGATCTTGGTCCCCTCCTCTTTTCTATCTACACTTCTTCCCTTGGTTCATTAATCTCATCCCATGGCTTTTCCTACCATCTCTATGCTGATGACTCCCAAATCTACCTTTCTACCCCTGATATCTCACCTTGAATCCAAACCAAAGTTTCAGCGTGCTTGTCTGACATTGCTATCTGGATGTCTCAACGCCACCTGAAATTAAATATGACCAAAACCGAGCTTCTCATTTTCCCCCCCAAACCCACCTCCCCGCTCCCCCCGTTTTCTATTTCTGTTGATGGCTCTCTCATTCTCCCTGTCTCCTCAGCTCGAAACCTTGGGGTCATCTTTGACTCTTCTCTCTTCTCTGCTCATATCCAGCAGATTGCCAAGACCTGTCATTTCTTTCTTTACAACATCCGTAAAATCCGCCCCTTTCTTTCCGAGCACTCTACCAAAACCCTCATCCACACCCTTGTCACCTCTCGTTTAGACTACTGCAATCTGCTTCTTGCTGGCCTCCCACTTAGTCACCTCTCCCCTCTCCAGTCGGTTCAAAACTCTGCTGCCCATCTCATCTTCCGCCAGGATCGCTTTACTCATACTACCCCTCTCCTCAAGACCCTTCACTGGCTCCCTATCCGTTTTCGCATCCTGTTCAAACTTCTTCTACTAACCTATAAATGTACTTACTCTGCTGCTCCCCAGTATCTCTCCACACTCGTCCTTCCCTACACCCCTTCCCGTGCACTCCGCTCCATGGATAAATCCTTCTTATCTGTTCCCTTCTCCACTACTGCCAACTCCAGACTTCGTGCCTTCTGTCTCGCTGCACCCTACGCCTGGAATAAACTTCCTGAGCCCCTACGTCTTGCCCCATACTTGGCCACCTTTAAATCTAGACTGAAAGCCCACCTCTTTAACATTGCTTTTGACTCGTAACCACTCACCTCCACCTACCCTCCTCTCTTCCTTCCCATTCACATTAATTGATTTGATTTGCTTACTTTATTTATTTTTTGTCTATTAGATTGTAAGCTCTTTGAGCAGTGACTGTCTTTCTTCTATGTTTGTGCAGCGCTGCGTATGCCTTGTAGCGCTTTAGAAATGCTAAATAGTAGTAGTAGTAGGTTCAAGGGAATATTTGAGTTGTAGCAGGATGAAAGGATGAGGCAATGAGTTTTATCTGCATTTAATTTGAGCTTGAATGCTTTTGCCCATGAGTTCATGGTATACAAGCCAAGGTTAATTTCGTTGGTGATTTCTGACAAATCATGTTTGTAGGGGATGAATATTGTAACATCGTCAGCATAGATGAAGGGGTTGAGGCCCTGAGTGGATAAGGCCTTGGCTAGTGGAGTCATCATTAGGTTGAAAAGGGTTGGTGATAATGGTTTGTTAACTTTAGCAGTGTCAAAATAGAAATTTTAAAAAGTCATTCATTATGTAAAAATCAGTAATTCAGCACTCACAAGTCAATACCAGATGAGAGAGGCTTTATTCTTAGAATGTGGAATTCACAAACAAGACCGGGGCCAAACACTGAAACAGCCACAAACCTCAATGTCTGACATACAGGAAAAATCTTACACATTATGTACTTTATTTGTTTACAGTTCAGATCTGCAGGTGCTCTTTTTAGCAATTTCTGTATCATGCTGTGCAAAACCTTGCAGTTGAACTGTAAACGTTATGTTTATACATCTTGAGGATTATCTGTTAGTTTATTCACCCTAAAAGAAGTTTTCTATTCTTGTTTCCTCAATTATGATCCTATGTTCCTTATCTGCTATTTACAAACTGTTTTTACAAGCATTTTAGTTATTTATTTAGGGTTGACTTACTATATACTGCATTTAACTGTAAAGTAGAGCAAAGCGGTTTACAGGCTAAAACACAAATAGGGGCATTTTCAATATGATGTCTAAGTTGGACTTTGGATGTTGTGCTCTAAACGTCCCAAATCCGAATAGGAAATATGGCTGTTTTCAAAACAGCAAAATGTCTGCCTTTTTTTTTTTTTAAAGAATAGCTACATGTAACATTTTTTTGTGCTCTGTGCGTTTATCTTTTTGGTCTATTTTCGAAAAAGAAATGTCCAAGTGCAAAACGCACAAAATCAAGCTATTGGGATTTAAGAGGAGTCAGCAATCTTAGTAGACTGGCCACACAGACAATCCCAGGAGAGCAATGGGACACCCTAGAGGACACTGCTGTGGACTTCATATAAAAGTTCCCAGGTACACATCTCACCATTACTCCCCCCCACCCCTTTATCTTGTCTGCTGAGCCCTCCAAAATATTTTTTTTTACATCTTTGGGGGTGGGTGGGAGGGGGTCACTGACCACTGGGGGAGTCGGGAGGGGGGGGGGGTTCATTCCTGATTCCCTCCAATGGTCGTCTGGTCATTTAGGGCACCTTTTTATGTCTTATTCTTTCTAAAAACAGGTCTAGACTAGCCCTAGACATTTTTGTTTTGTTCCATTATGGCTGTAAAAACATCCAAATGTTAGGAATGCCCTAGTCCCACCCTAATCCTACCTCCAATACCCCTCTACACACCCCCTTGTGATTTGGACACACTGCAGACAAATTGCACAGATGAATGTATGCAAATCAGGTTTTGAAAATACCAATTTGGACGTTTTGAGAAGAAATTTGTGCCAGTGGTGCTTTATGACACTTTCTGGATGTTTGTTTTTCTCTTTTGAAAATGAGCCCCATAAGAACATAAGAATAACCACATTGGATCAGACCAATGGTCCATCTAGCCCAGTATCCTGCTTCTAATAGTAGCCAATCCAAGCCACAAGTACCTGGCAGAAACGCAATTTGTAGCAACATTCCATGCTACCAATGTCGGGACAAGCAGTGGCTTCTCCCATGTCTATCTCAATAATAGACTATGGACTTCCTCCAGGAACTTGTCCAAACCTTTCTTAAACTCGGGTATACTAACCGCTGTTACCACATCCTCTGGCAATGAGTTCCAGAGCTTAACTATTCATTAAATGAAAAAAATATTTCCTCCTATTTTTTTAAAGTATTTCCATGTAACTTCATTGAATGTCCCTTGGTCTTTGTACTTTCTGAAAGCGTGAAAACTCGATTCAGTTTTACCTACATAAGTACATAAGTTTTGCCACACTGGGACAGACAAAGGTCCATCAAGCCCAGCATCCTGTTTCCAACAGTGGCCAATCCAGGTCACATATACCTGGTAAGATCCCAAAAAAGTTCATTACATTTTATGCTGCTTATCCCAGAAATAAGCAGTGGATTTTCCCCAAGTCATTTTAATAATGGTCTATGGGCTTTTCCTTTAGGAAGCCATCCAAACTTTTTTTCAACCCCTCTAAGCTAACTCCCTTTACCACATTCTATGGCAACGAATTCCAGAGTTTAATTACACATTGAGTGAAGAAACGTTTTCTCCAATTTGTTTTAAATTTATTACTTTGTAGCTTCATCGCATGCCCCCTAGTCCTAGTATTTTTGGAAAGAGTAAACAAACGATTCACG
The DNA here is from genome assembly GCF_901765095.1 of Microcaecilia unicolor. Taxonomy (NCBI): domain Eukaryota; kingdom Metazoa; phylum Chordata; class Amphibia; order Gymnophiona; family Siphonopidae; genus Microcaecilia; species Microcaecilia unicolor. Next base: position 367,581,013 of record NC_044031.1, on the reverse strand, counting down.
TCTACCTGTTCAACTCCACTCATTATTTTATAGACCTCTATCATATCTCTCCTCAGCCGTCTCTTCTCCAAGCTGAAGTGCCCTAGCCGCTTCAGCCTTTCCTCATAGGGAAGTTGTCCCATCCCATTTATCATTTTCGTCACCCTTCTCTGTACCTTTTCTAATTCCACTATATCTGTTTTGAGATGCGGTGACCAGAATTGAACACAATATTCGATACCTGTTCTACACCACTCAGAATTTTGTAGACCTCAATCATATCCCCCCTCAGTCATTTCTTTTCCAAGCTAAGGAGCCCTGATCTCTTTAGCCTTTCCTCATATGAGAGGAGTTCCATCTGCTTTATCATTCTGGTTGCTCTTCTTTGAACCTTTTCTAATTCCACTATATCTTTTTTGAGATATGGCGACCAGAATTGAATGCAATACTCAGATGAGGTCGCACCATGGAGCAATACAGAGGCATGATATTATTCTTGGTCTTATTTTGCATCCCTTTCCTAATAATTCCTACAGTCCTGTTTGCTTTTTTGACTGCCACCACACACTGGGCAGAAGATTTCAGCATATTGTCTACAATGACTCCTAGATCTTGAGTGCTGACTCCTAAGGTGGACCCTAGCACCAAATAACTATGATTTGGATTATTCTTCCCAATGTTCATCACTTTGCATTTGTCCACATTAAATTTCATCTGCCGTTTGGATGCCCAGTCTTCCAGTTTCCTAAGGTCTTCCTGCAATTTTTCACAATTTACATGTGTTATGACAGATTTGAATAGTTTTGTGTTACCTGCAAATTTAATCGCCTCACTCGTCATTCTGATTTCCAGATCACTGGTCCCAGTACAGATCCCTGCAGCTCTCCACTATTCACCATCCTCCATTGAGAAAAATAGCCATTTAATCCTACCTTCTGTTTTCTGTCCCATAACCAATTCCTAATCCACAGAACGTTTCCTCCTATCCCATGACTTTTTAATTTTCGCAGGAGCCTCTCATGAGATTGTCAAAAGCTTTCTGAAAATTTAGATACACTACATCAGTGTTTCCCCAAAAGTCTGGTGAAAGAGCCATATTTTCTCCGCAGATTTAAAATTCTTGAATGTTGATTCACTGCAGATAGTGATAGGGAGAGAGTTCCATAATGCTGGGGCTGTGAAATAAAAAGCAGTGTGCCTAGTTGATTCCAAATGAGCTGAGCGAGATCCAGGAAGGACCATATGATGGTCATTTAAAGACTGTAAAACGCTATTCGTTGTATAAGCATTGTTTGTAGCAAAGCCCTGACCTAAAAGCTTTTCTTTTATTTTAGTTTTCAACAATTTTTATTGATGATTAGTTGCAAATCACAAATAACAACCAAAATTTTTTGCTGCAATACAACTTAGCCAACAATTATAAACAATTCGGCAAGATAACATCAATTTTTTAAATGAATGAAGGGCGCTCCCTCCCCTCCGTTAACAAGTCCCCCCCCCCCCCCCCAAGAATTGAACCCAGGTGCCCCTAATCACCTACCCCTTCCCACCTCGCCCCCTCTTACCACCCAAAACCCCTCCCCCCATGTCCCCCTAGGCTTGTACTCTGATAGCTCATGAGGACCCCCCCCCCCCAAGGGGGAAGCTAAATGGTTTAAAAATGTTAACAGACCAATATATAACAAAATATATAGTACTGAGAAGCAGACTTTGCCCTCGAGGACTCAACAGCTTTTCTTTTCTTTTAATTCAGGCATCCATTTTATATTTTCTTACTTTTAACTTTTTATTTTTTTGGTTCTCGCCCTTAGAGAACAATATCACACAGAGAGACATTTTCGATATGATGTCTAAAACCGATTTTGGATGTTTTGTGCAAAATTTCCAAAAGTCCAGTAGTGAACATGGCCATATTCAAACCAGAAAAAAGTCCAACTTTTTGTTTTGAAAATGACCAATTGCTAGAATGTTTTTTGTGCTCAGTGTGTTCCTAGGACAACTTTTGAAAAAAAAAAAAAAAAAAGTCCAAGGGGAAAATTGCAGAAAAACAAGCCATGGGGGGGGGGGGGGGGGCAGCATTTGTAGTAGACTGCTCACACGGACATCTCAGCAGAGCCAAGGGGCTCCCTAGGGGTGCTGCAGTGGACTTCACATAAAAGGTCCCAGGTGCATGCATCACCATTACCCCCTTATATCGTATGGTGATTCCTCCAAAACCTACCAAAAACCTACTGTATCCAACTGTACACCACTACAGTAGTCCTTATGCCTACAGGTGTCACCTATATATAGGTAGAGTAGGTATTTTGTGAGTTTTGGAGGGCTCACACGTTCCACCACAAGTGTACCAGTTAGCATGGGATATGGGCCTAAGTCCCCTTCTATACAATCCACTGCATTAACCACTAGGCAACTTCTGGGATTTTCTTGCTGCTCTAATAGTAATGGCTATCATATCTGAAGCTGTCATACAGCCTGGTATGTACTGTCACTATCACATCTTAGGGGGCTGGGAGGGGGTCAGTGACCACTGGGGGAGTAAGAGGGGTTATGTCTTAATCTGTCCAGTAGTCATCTAGGGCACCTTTTGGTCACTTAGTCTTAATTTTGGTCCAAGAAGTTTTCATTTTGTTCCATTATTGCAGAAAAATGTCTATCTTTTGGTGCTTCACATGTTCCGTCCCCAACATACCCCCTTGAAATTTGGACGAACTGTAGAACAAATGTCTACAATCAGGGTGTCGAAAATAGCAACTTGGATGTTTTTGAAAGAAAAAAACATCCTCTTGCCACTTTGATTTTTTGGAGATGTTTTTTTTGGTTTTGAAAATGAGAGACTTAATTTATACAGAATTGTTCTCGGTATCACTAAGTAGGGTTTACGAAGGGAACTTAGATAATCCCACATATTCTCCTTCAGTCTTAAAGTGTACAGTACTTTCAACCTCATACATTCCTTTCTCAGTATCCATCTTTTGTTCAGTGTTAAGTTTCTCACACAAGGGTTTGCTGTCTTCTCTTCCATCTTCAGATAATTTAAAGCATCTCTTCAGGGCTTCATTGAATTCTTCACCTCTCTGTGGATGGTGACCTTCAGTCAGTTGCTATTTCCTTATCAAGTTGAGGTTAGGTCTCCAGCAGGTGTTGCTGTCCATTGCAGCGATGGTGGTGATTCTTCCTTGTAATAGGAGTAGTAGTAGTAGTAGATATGGATCCAGGAAGATGCTTCTTCACACTTGACTGTGGAGTAATTAGGTTAGCAGTACCTGTTAAGGGTCTTTCCATTGGGGCTCCAAGGTGGTCATCCTCTGGAGTCTCTAGATCAGCACTTGGTCTCCAGCTTGCAGGTTATGACCTTGTTAGCTGTTTGGGTGACCCCTTTCTGTCTGGAGGACGAAATGGTTAGACGGTTTCCTAAAGGACAAGTCCATAAACCGTTACTAAATGGACTTGGGAAAAATCCACAATTCCAGGAATAACATGTATAGAATGTTTGTACGTTGGGAAGCTTGCCAGGTGCCCTTGGCCTGGATTGGCTGCTGTCGTGGATAGGATGCTGGGCTCGATGGACCCTTGGTCTTTTCCCAGTGTGGCATTACTTATGTACTTACTTATGTACTTAGCAGAGAGCAAATTCTTGAGGCGCTGGCAATATGTAAGAACATCATTATACAATAGAAGCATATCATAACAACTCTATTATGAAAAGGAGTGAAAAGGCAGAGTGATACCATTTCAGAAGGTGTCAGTCAGCCTATGTGTTTGGTATGAAGTATTTCATAGTCTTGTCAGTGCCTGGACCCAAGTCAGTTTTGTCTTTGCAGTTATGTTAGCCAATTTCTGTTTCAGCAACCCATTCATTCTCTCTGCTTGGCCAGAAGTATGAGGATAATAGTGTAGAAAACTTGTTTAATGCCTTACCCTTTGCTTACAGACTGCATTACTTCCCCTGTGAAATAGCTGCCTAGGTCACTCAAACACAGAACATAAGAATAGCCATACCAGGTCAGACCAATGGTCCATCTAGCCCAGTATCCTGTTTCCAACAGTGACCATTCCAAGTCACAAGTGCCTGGCAGAAACCGAAATAGCAGGGCCGGTCCTAGGGTCTCTGGTGCCCCCTGCAGACTATCAGTTGGTGCCCCCCCCCCCCCCCATCTAGCATCTTCTTTCTCTCTTCTCCCTCTCTCCTTTTCAGCCCAGTGCCTTAAAAGGTGAAGAACAAGTTGAAGAACAGCAGGCAGAGGGAGCACAAGATGCAAAGGAAATAGGAGTGGAAAGAGATGGAGTGCATCTTTGTGGGATTGCTGAACAAATAGAGGGTTTACAACCACTTAGCTTTTCATGCTTTCATGTTCCGAAATTAGCAATTAAATCATTGATATCTAACTGAGCACATATATCATTCTCAATAGCAATCATGGCAAGGCTTACAAGCCTTTCTTGTGAAATACTTGATCGCAAATAATTTTTTATGATTTTTTTTTGTGTTCAGTGTGTCTGTTTTAGGGTCGTAGTATTTTTATTAAATTTAAAAATAGAATCAGAAGACAATTCAGTGTAACAGTACAACAGCATACAAATTGCAAAAATCATGTAAAGAACAGAAGAGAGAGAGAGAGTGGAGAGGAAGAAAAGAAAAAAGAAAAACACTTCTCATCAAGCACCTCTAAAGTAGGACAATAACAAAGATCACTTCTCCTTATAAGTGATATAGCGACATGACTTTTTAGCCAGAAAGGTATCATATTTATAAGTCTGAAATACCAAATTCCACCATTCTTGATATGTGACTTGACCCAGGGTCTTCCAGTGCCCAAAAACTACTTTCAAGGCTAAAGTGAGCAAAGTATTAACAAGTAAGCATTCATTATGGCTTAAGGAAGAGCGAAAACATTGGTCTCTGAGCAACACATATTTATACAGCATAGGACCATGGAAATGAAATATATCTGTTAAAGTGAACCAGACATCAGTCCAAAATCATTGAAGGCATACACAGTCAAAAACAAGGTGTCTGATAGTGCCCCGTTGAGCATGACAAGACCAACATAAACTGGGAATGGACAGATTAATGGTATGCGACCTGAGGGGCGTCCATAAGGACGGGTGCATAAAAAAATAAAGGGATTGCGTGATGGCCGCAGACCTGAAACACTGAGCGCCAGATCTGCTTCCAACTGCTATCAGAAATGGGCTGCTGAATATCTTGTTCCCAACATCTACGCAAGCCCAGACATGTAATGGAAGATTTACTTAAAAAGAAAGTATAAACGTGCGATGCAACATGTCTTGTTGACTGAAGACGTGTGGCTACATCAACAAGGTCAGGGGAATGAAGCAGCATGGTAAGTTGTAAGTCGCTTTTTTTCAACATGGAGCTAAGTTGTAACCACTGATAGAAATGGGAGTTCAAAAAGGGGAAGTCAGCCTGCATAGCTGAAAACGACTTCCAGGTATGAGTATTTAAATCAACAAAATGACCACGTTGCCATATACCGATTCGTTGCCAGTGAGACCAGGAAACCTGCTTGTTACCAACTGTGAACTTAGGGTTATTCCAGACAGGCATGCTGAAAGTAGATGACCAGGGAATGGGTAAGAGCTTGTCAAACAAGGTCAATAACTTGTGAGTGGTATTGATGATGGGATTGGAGGCAATACGCTTTGGAAGTTGCATACCTACTAAAGAAGCAGGAAGTAAAGGGCTAAGTAAAGTCTGCTCCAGCAGCAACCATCTGGGCGGAGGTTCTGCGGTAGAGGGAACAATCCATTTTAGACCCTGACGGATAATGAACGCTTTATGATTTATTTATTATTTATTTGTTGCATTTGTATCCCACATTTTCCCACCTATTTGCAGGCTCAATGTGGCTTACAATATATCGTTATTGGTAGATAATAGATTGGAAGATAACAGTGATAAGATAAAAGATCAGGAAATTTTACACCACCCTGCAATTTAGATAATTTAAGTTTACCCAGGGAAATGCGGGTGACTTGGAATTCCATAAGAAGTTAGAGAGTTTCCTTTCCATCCGTCTATAAAAAGCAGTGGGAAACAGGACAGGAATCATACTAAGAACATACGTGATCTTGGGGACTACCATCATTTTAATAGAGTCGAGCCGACCCCACCAAGTAAGATTAAGTGGAGACCAAGATGAAAGTGAATGTGTAACCATGGCAGTAATTCTAGTGGAGTTAAGCTGGACAGTAGTCTGAAGATCTCTATCAAAAAGGACACCCAAATACTTGAGGGAGGAGACCACCCACTTAAGGGGATAACCCGGGATTATAAAAGGGGTACAAGCATCATTTAAGGGCATCAACTCAGTTTCGTCCCAATTAATTTTGTAGCCAGATAGTGGAGAAATGACAAATCAGTTGAATGAGGGCATTCAGTGACGCCACAGGATTGGTAAAATACAATAGGATATCATCAGCATATGCTGAGAGTTTAAATTCCTCTGGTCCCAGCACCACACCAGTGATATTGTGTGATTTCCGGATAGCCACCAACAAAGGCTCAAGAGCTAAATTAAACAACAGGGGAGAGATGGGGCATTGATGATTTTTTTTGTTTTTATAAGAATATTACCAAATTGAACTTTGATCCCCTTATAAGAACATAAGATGTGCCATGCTGGTCATGTCAAGTAATCCATCAAGCCAGCATCCCTGTGTGGCAGGGTCTTGGATGTACCTGGCAGATCTTAAAAGAGTAGATAGATCCATTTCTCATTACTCTCGCTAGGGCAGGGGTGGGCAACCGGCAGCCTGTGGGCCAAAATGCAGCCTGCCTACCATGAGTATATACAGAATAGGTCAATTACCCAGAAATTTTGGTGACTTTAAATACTGTATTATGCAATTGTTTTCAGAATAGCCAATCTAGCAGTTTTTATCATTTTTAGTTAAATATTTACTTATTAATCATAGAACGTTGATGGAGCTCTATGCGTTTCCGGTTCCAACATTATCAGTCTGCTACTAATATTCATACAGCCCTCTGTGTATAAATGGTGCCTGCCCCGGCTCTAGGACAGGGGTAGGCAACTCCGGTCCTCGAGAGCCGCAGGCAGGTCAGGTTTCAGGATATCCACAATGAATATGCAGGAGATAGATTTGCAAGCACTGCCTCCATGGTATGCAGATATATCTCATGCATATTCATTGTGGATATCCTGAAAACCTGACCTGTCTGCGGCTCTCGAGGACCAGAGTTACCTACCCCTGCTCTAGGATACATGGCTTCCATCAAGCTTACCTGGCTAATAATTGTTTATGGATTTTTCTTCCAGGAATTGGTTTTAAACCCAGTTTATTGGGTGCCTTGACCACATTCTCCAGCCATATATTCCACACTTAGTTGTACATTAAGTGAAACGCTGCTCTCCAACTATGAAATATATTACTGGCTAGTTTTTAAATGCCACCTAGTGCTAGCACTGTTTGACAGGGCACATAATCATTTTCTACTAGCCGTTAAGCCCGTTAAAACGGGCGAGATTTCCAGCTACCCTCCTCGCCGCCGCTCCCTCCCCCCTCCGTGCCGAGCCCCCTGCATTGACCTGACAGCGCCTCTCACCTCCGTGTGAAGGTGCTGCAGGCACCAGCAGATCGCTCTGCTGCTGCCTGCAGCGCTTCCACACGGAGGTGAGAGACGCTGTGAGGTCAGTGCAGGGGACCCGATAAGGAGGGAGCAGCGATGGGGGGGGGGGGGTGGAGGTTGGTGCGCGCGATGTTCGTTTCCAGGTGGCAGCGTCCGACAGTCCGACTCCGTTTCCCTCTCTGTTCCGCCCTCTGATGTCATCATGTCTTGACGCGAGAGCGGGACAGAGAGGGAAGTCTCTACTGCGCATTTGCAGGTGAATCGGTCACTTGCCATTTATATGTTTGAATTTCTTGTTCCACTCCATTCATGATTTTGTAAGTCTCTATCATATCCCTTCTGAGGTGTCTCTCTTTTAAGCTAAAGAGCCCTAACCTGTTCAGCCCCTCCTCACATGGAAATTGTTCAGTCCCCCTTAGTTTTGCTGTAATGGGGAGACCAGACCTGCATAGTACTTGAGACGCATTCACACACCATGTATTGATGCAGAGACATAATGTTCTCTGTTTTATTCTTCATCCCTTTCTAAATAATTTCTAAAAATCTGTTTAAAATTTTTTTTTTTTTTACCTCCACTCACACACTGAGATAAAGATTTTAGGGATACTTTTACTAAGTGCAGTAAAAGTGACCCTGTGCTAGCGACGGTGGCTGTTTTTGCCACATGCCAGGGCCTCTTTACCGCAGCAGGTGAAAATAACCAAAAATGAAATGACTGTGTGGTAAGTTTGCACTTTCTGCGCGGCCATTTCAGGGGAGCACTTGCCATCATCCATTGAGGTGGTGGTAAGGGCTCCCGCGTTAACTCAGTGGTAACCGGGCAGCGCACAATGCTACCCGAATACTCCCCTGCAGAATCTTTTTTCAATATTTCTGCTACCGCTGGAAATGGCATGCGCTGGGGGTGGAACTGCCATCGGCACCTGCGTATGATCGGCGGTAGTTCCAGGTTGCTGCGCGGCAAGCCTGTTGGCGCACAGAAATCCTTTAATAAAAAGGACCCTTAATGTATTATCCATAGTGTATCAAGATTCTTCCCTTGGTTGGTGACCCATAAATACAGAATCTGGAGCTGTCTATGTTCTTGGATTATTTTTCTCTATGTGTAGCACTTTGCATTTGTCCACATTACATTTCATATGACATTTAGGTGCCCACTCTCAGAAGGTTCTCCTGCAGATATCTGCTTCTGTATAAATGTTTGGAATATTTATAAGTAGAGGAGTGTGGTAGCCGTGTTAGTCCACTCTTAAGGTTATCAATACAAATCAAACAAAATAAAACATGGAAAAGCAAATAAGATGATACCTTTTTTATTGGACATAACTTAATACATTTCTTGATTAGCTTTCGAAGGTTGCCCTTCTTCGTCAGATCGGAAATAAGCAAATGTGCTAGCTGACAGTGTATATAAGTGAAAACATTCAAGCATTACTATGACAGTCATAGTAATGCTTAAATGTTTTCACTTATATACACTGTCAGCTAGCACATTTGCTTATTTCCGATCTGACGAAGAAGGGCAACCTTCGAAAGCTAATCAAGAAATGTATTAAGTTATGTCCAATAAAAAAGGTGGTATCTTATTTTCTTTTCCATGTTTTATTTTGTTTGATTTCTATGGAATATTTATGAAATTCTTAGTCTCACATTCTTTACTAACATAGACTGCTGGGTGGGCTGGCCGGGTTCAAATCAGGCTCTGCAACTTAGATTAAATAACTACATTTTCTGCTTATTTTCTGCTTATTTACAACCCAAACTTTTACTGACTTCTGCTCAGTCTGTGTTGAGGCACCAGTCCTCAATTTTACTTGGAACTTCTTCCATTTATTTTTGGCTGGAGAAAGAAAATTTTATCTCCCCTAAATAACTCTCCTTATGCACTGAGATTGGAGCTGGATCCTTATTTACATCTATCCTTCCTCTGGGACAATAAAGAAAAAGCCCACAGCAACCTGCATCAATTGGACCATCCAAGGATATCAGAACCAGAAACTCTAAAGTTCATACCTGCAATCTGTGAGTTAAAACAGTTATTTTAGCTTCATAATCTACTTCTATAACTCTGAATCTTTTAGATTCCTTAAAACTAAAGGAAACCTATGCACTGTCTCCAAGAATTTCACATAGAAGTGCTAAGTGCAGCCATTGTTTCTCTATTTGATGGAAGACTTTGATCTCACAGGCCTGGTCTGAATTTACAACTTTAAAAGGTCTGTTCTTTCAGCTATTAAAGCCTTAACCCTGCATTGCCAACTAGGAAGACTGCTGATCTACAGGGTGTTCTCCAAAGAGTGTGAGAGAGGAAACCATAACCCCCACAAACCAAAGAGAAGGCAAAAGTGCAAGAGGTCAAACACCTACATAACAGTACATAAAAGATCACCTCATTGTCACACCAAAGCTACCCACAGCACCCCCAGACCACCCTTGGGAACTATAGGACTGGTGAATGCCATATCATTTGCAAAGAAATCCTCAGTGATCCATGATGCCATAAATGAACAGCATCTTGACATCCTAGGAATAAGTGAAACCTGACTAGATGAAAGTGGGGGTTTACCACAGGCTGAACTATGCCCAACAGGTTTCAACATCTAACATCAACCAATACCAGGAAGACAGGGTGGAGGGGTAGCAGTCTTTATTCGGGACACAATCAAACTGCGCAGAATATCCATCCCCCAGCTACATGGATCAGAATCTCTTTTAATCCAACTTGAAGAGGAGAAGCCAATCTGTCTGCTCATGGTATACAGAGCACCTTGTAACAACACATTATCTGTGCAAGAACTCCTAGACCTGATTACTCAAGTGATCCTGAATTACCCTAGGTTGGTGATCATGGGAGACTTCAATCTACACATCAAAACCCCAGATACCACCACAGCTGCCTTTCTGGACACGATGACAGCACTAGGATTTACATAGGTGATCAATTCTCCAACCCACGGAAAAGGGTCATATACTAAACCTGGTATTCTACAAAGGGTGGATATCCCAGAATTCTGGGATGACAGTATTGAAATAACACCCCTATCATGGTCAGACCATTTTCTAATTAAATTCTCCCTAAGTGACCACCTGAAACAAATGGCACCTCCCAGAGTTTGGAAGGAGATCAGAGACAAAAAAAAAAAAGCTGACCACTGAGAATTACCTAGAGGCCTTGGACTATCCACATGTGGATGAAAAGACAGCAGTGTCAGAACAAGTTGACATCTGGAATACACACTTAGCCAAGACTTTAGAGAAAACTGCACCACTAAAAAAGGTCTTACGCCTCACTCACAAACGCTCACCTTGGTTTTCTCCAGAACGTCCGGATCCTTAAACGCAAATGACGAAAACTGGAAAGGAGATGGCGCAAATCCCATCTGGATGAAGACAGGCTAAACTGCAGGAAGCACATGGCAAAGTACTGCCAAGCCTTAACGGCAACCAAAAAAAACAGTATTTCTCTCAATGCATTGCACAGGCTGCCAATTCAACCAAGCAGCTGTTCAGTATAGTAAATAACCTACTACAACCCCCACAACAAAACCAGCCTCCCCAGTCTAAACTGAACTGCAATGATTTTGCTGCATACTTTGCCAACAAAATTAAAAGTCTCCACCAGGATTTACAGGCAATCCCACCCAGTGCCCAACCAGTCAACCAGGGGTGCACAAACTCGCCCCCCTCCTAACAGAGACAGATGGAACACTTTTAACCTAATGACAGAGCCTTGACAAAATCCTAAGAGACCTTCAACCAACTACCTGCTCCCGTGATCCCTGCCCATCAAAGATAGTGCAGCAGGCAAGTATGGGCCTTATAGAAGGCACCACAAAAATTGTGAACACCTCTCTTTCTAATGGGCAACTACCAACGGCATTAAAAAGGGCAGTGGTTCGCCCTCTGCTGAAGAAAAACAACCTTGACCAGGACAAACATGAAAGTTACAGGGCAGTATCCAACATCCCATTTCTAGGGAAACTCATAGAACAAGCAGTCTGTGCTCAACTTAATGAATGGCTAGAAAAGAGTAACTGACTAGATCCATGTCAATCTGGATTCAGACCCGGTTATGGAACAGAAACGGTCCTCATATCCCTGCTAGATGATCTTCACGGAAACCGAGACAAGGAATTCGTCTTGATGTTAGTACTGCTACATTTCTCAGCAGCTTTTGACACTGTGGATCATATCTTGCTAGCATGACTGACAGAAACAGGTATCAATGATACAGTACTTGCCTGGTTCAGATCCTATCTATCAGACAGGCAACAATCCATAATGTTTGGCAGCAACTCACCACCACCATGGACACTGACCTGCAGGGTACCACAAGGATCGATACTGTCACCTATTCTGTTTCAATATCTCTCTGAAGCCACTAGCTGAGCTGATTCGGTCAATGGACACTCAGTTCTACATCTATGTGGATGATGTGCAGCTACTCATACCCATTGAACCTGACTTACCTACAGCCTTGAGTAAACTGATTACTTGTTTAACATCAATTCAAGAATGGGCTAAACACAACAAACTTTGCCTGAACCCAAGTAAAAACGAGCTTCCCTGGGTCCCTAACACAAGTGGATACATACCTGACATCAAAATCCCTTTTGGGAAGTATGAACTCTCCCTCAAATCACAAGTCAGGAACCTTGGAATACAGTTAGATTCAACATTTACTCTGATTCCCCAAATTCAAGCAACCTTCAAGAGCTGCTTCTACTATTTGCAACAGCTACGCTGCCTCTCTCCTTACATCGAGAAGGTAAATCTTAACCCAGTTGTGCATGCCATGTAACATCAAGACTGGATTACTGCAATGCACTATACAATGGTCTGACTACAAAGGGCCTACACCAGCTCCAGTTGATTCAGAATGTAGCAGCAAGACTTATAGAGGTTGCAAGCGACGTGATCACATCACACCATTTTTGCAAAAACTTAATTGACTACCAGTACAATACAGAGCTAAATTTAAAACTCTATGTCTGATCTTCAAGGCCCTGAAAGGAAATGGCCCTGAGTATCTGAAGAATAGGATGATCCTCCACACACCACCAAGGACACTAAGGTCCTCCCAAGGACTTTCACTAACTACACCCTCTCCAAAAGACATTACATGATGTGATACCCGCAAGCGAGCCTTCTCCGGAGTAGCCCCCACACTGGAATGCATTGCCTGAAAGGCTTCGCTTAACACAAGACTATCTCTACTTCAGGAAGCAGGTGAAAGCTTGGCTCTTCAACCAAGCCTTTAATGGAAGAAGTAACTAACTGGTTAGTCTCACTCACATACACACACACACATACAAGGATTGACTCGGGCTGCACATACTGCAGCGGGATATGTTTATCCACTCCTAGCCTAACTGAGATAATATTTAACCATCTCTCTGACCTCATGTGCAACTTTCTTCAAATCAGTCACCTTACTTTCAAATTCTTCCTACTTTCTTACTCATCTATATATGTTACAACTTTGCCTTACCCTTCACTACCAATTATAATGTTGTATTACGTATTGTGTTGTCATTGCAAGTAGTATACCATCTCTCTTACTATACATATACCAGATGGCAATAGAATATTCGTCTCACAGTGTGTGAATGTTGAACATTAATTATCAACCCAGGACCTCAAAGCTGCCAAGCCTGGCTATTCAATATAGAGTACTTGTTTTTTCTTTTAAGAGCGCCACCGCTTTGTTATTGGAGCAATGTACCTATCATCGGTCCTTGTTCTTTTTATTTTATTGTAATGGGAGCACTACCAACCAATGTAAAAAAAAAACTCCTTAAGGAGAAAAAACAAAGGTCAATTAGACAACTCACCGCTCAAAACACCCACATTGTGAGAGGAATATCTTCCAAATTGTTACCTAGAAATCTAACCTATTACATTTTTACCAATTCTTTGTACTTTTTATATTATATTTTCTCATTGAACCGCATGATCCTGCCCCACTCCCAGCTGTGTACTTATCTTCTCGGCTTGTAAGCCTTGCTGTATTGTGGCTTGAGGTATTTTCTCTTCCCACCACTATTCAGTCCTTCCAACCGGTTGGTGCGTTCTCTCGATTCTGTTCAGTCTTTACTCCTCTAATCTTGTTTAACGTCTTGCTTCATAATCTCATTCTTCTGCTTTTTCTTCTACAAGAACGTCTTGTTTCGCAAATGTTATTGCTGCTTCAGGAAGAATTTTTCTACTAATGCGATTTCCCCCTCCAAGATGGCCGTGGTATTTAAACAGATGCTGCCCAAATCAATGACCAATCCCATCAGTGGGGTTTTTTAAAGGGCCAGTATCCCTCAATAAAATGCCTTCCATTCTACATTTTTATTCAGGCCATTCGGTATTGTTGTTTTATATTGGAAAATAAGTCTTTGTTCTTTTTGCCACAGATATTTTTAATATCCCCTCCCCTCTCTTGCCCTGTTGTATCTTATCTATTATCATAAAGCCCAATTGATCAAATGTGTGTCCCTCGTCTACACAATGTTGGGCCATTGGTGCTTCTGATTACTTATTTGTGATACCATGTTTATGTTCTATTACTCTCGTTTTAAATTTTCGAGATGTATGCCCTATATAGATTTTGCTACAAGGACATCTGCATGCATATGTGACATTTGTAGATTCACAATTTGTTTTACCTTTCATTTCTATTTGCTGCTGGCCATGCTGCCATGTCAGTGTTGTGCCTTATGTTAGGACATATGCAACACTTTCCACATTTGCAGTGATATCCCTTAGTCGTCTCCCACTTTCTCCATACGTCTGATTTACATATTGTATCTTGTGTATTGGTATTCCTAGTATATGATACCATTAACTTCTGTTCTTTGAACACCTCATGTGTTTGTAGTATCCTCCAATGTTTTTTAATAATCGCTGATATTTTTTCTGATTGTTTAGTATATTTCAGAATGCAGTTAATCTTGGATCCTTTCTGCCTATTTCTTGGACTCAATAGCCATTCTCGGTCATTAAACCGTGCTCTTTTTTGAGCCTGTTTGACCATTCTAGGGGGGGGGGTAACCCCTTTCAATAAATTTACTCTTTAAATCTTCAGATTTTGTGCAATAAGTTTGAGTGGAGTCACATATTCTCCTATACCTTAAGAATTGTGAAAACGGGAGACTGGTAACTAAATGTTTGAGGTGCATACTATCAAACGGCAACAGTGAGTTACTGTCACTCGGTTTTGTGTAAATTTCTGTGTAGATCCGTTGACCCTCCTTATGGATCCATATATCCAAAAGGTTCACACAATTCAAATGTGCTTTGTACTCAAATTTAATTGTGGGATGGCACTAATTCAGTTCTTCTACAAACGGATCCCATTCTTTTATCGGCCCATCCCAAAGCACAAATATGTCCTCAATGTAGTGACGCAAACACCCACAGAAGGTGAGCTCTCCACAAAGAAACCAACGATAGGAAAAACACACAGTGGATCCAAAAAAGTCCTCTCACAATGAGTGTCTTCCTGAACAAGGTCTTTATTAATAGTAGCAGAATTGACCCTTATCAACACAAAGATCATGAGGAGAGAAAATGATGAGGAGAGAAAATCAAATCCACAACATTGTATGATGTCATAATAAAGAACATACCTAGTATATCTGTAGAGAACAGTGCCTCGTAGGTCAAGTAAAGAAACAGCACTAAAACTGCTAAAAACGATATCTATAATAAATATGTAAGGCAATGAAATAAATAAATGAATACACATTGTGCATACAATCATATATGGCAGAATGAAATAAATGATAAAAAACAAAAATATAATAATAAGAGCAGAGAACAGGAGTATGGACAGGGATCTCAAAACAAACTCATATATAAAATGAAAAAAAAGAAAAAAATGTATCATAATAATGGTGAACTCATGTGTGTAACAGTGAAAAATCAAAAGTCAAAAATCAAAAATTAAAGATGTTTTGAACAATAAGAATAGAAATGAGGCAGGACTGTGGCAATCCACAAAAAAATAAATTAAAAAATTAAGTTAGCAAATGACAAAGATAGTCTAAATACCTGACAAATTAGTACTGATGAAACGAGAAAACAGAAAAAAAGCCTAATATTACTTTAAAAAAAACACTTGAAATAATAATGAAATATAAAGATAACAATAAAAATCAAATTAAAATGAGTGATATGTGGCAGATACTGAACAGGACCTATAAAATCACACATTCAACTACAAGGAAAAACAACATGGTGTAGGGGAAATCACCTATATGCCATATATATAGACCCTAGCAAACATGTGGTTAAGAAATAAACGGAACTACATGCTAACAAAGGTACTAATGCGTGTAAACTCATGAGTTATATTGAACGGTACTAAGATAACGATTAATGCAAAACAAAAGACAAAAAATATATAGGCATCTATGGGTATAACGCTGTGCCGAAATGAGTGGTGACGTCACTTGCCACGGAATGAGTAAAAAACTGGTCCGATAAAAAATCGAACAAGGTGCAAGATAAAAATAAAAAGTGTTAAGACAATAAAAGATATGAAAGTGTGGGGCACAGTGTGAGCTATTACACCGGATGACATGGCTGTCGGCATAACAAAAAAAGGGGAGCCTTAGAAGCGCCCAAAGCAAATACTAAGTGCTAGAGGGCACGCTGCACATATGTAAAGGCGTAATGCAAAACTTAGTATCCTCACAAAATAAATGATGGTTTGTGTGAGGACTTAATAGAAGCTGACTAAACACAAAATACTCACGATTGCGCTGTGCAGCTGAGTCATACGCGATAAATGGCAAAACGTAAAAGACTCGCGGAGGAAAGATTTATACCAGAAGTGAAGACTACATCACTTCCCCAGTGGATAAAAAAGTATCGTTGCTAAGGTGATATGACGCCTAAACTTAGGATCGGCACTTAATAGGATAAACTGGTAAGAATACTCCACTCCACAAGAATTAGTAAAAGATGTGGGGTGTCTAAACCGCTGCTTAATAGAAGCTAACGACATTAAAACCCAGAAATTGAATATATGAAACACATAATGTGATCCCATGTTAAATTAAAGCTGCATTATTAAAAAAATATATTTTTTAAAAAAATATTGATAACCATGATGATGAAAATAAACATCATCAAAACATGTACAAAATATCTTATAAAAAAATGGTGACTAAACACATATAAAGTACTTATATGAAATAATAAAAAGTGAAAAAATGAATTATACTAATATTGACACTACACAAAAAATATAAAATAAATTGAACGAAAGAAAAAAGAAAAGGAACACAGCCTCAATGAAAAAATCAAAATATGAATAATAATAAAAAAATAAAAATGAAAATAAAATAATAATAATGAATATCAAAATAATATAATAATAAAAAAGTGAAAACACAGGAAAATTGAGAACAATAAATGAGAATGAATCATAAAAAGGAACTGAAATCCATGTCCATATTGAGTCCATGCGGTATAACTGTGCCTAATGTGTATATATAGTTCTCTGTTCTTCCCTTAACAATTTCTCATCTATATTGCCACCTCTCCAAGACATATATATTTTTTTGAATACAAAAAATTTTAGATGTTCAATTGTATGATTTTTTCAACCCAATGTGTAACAAGAGGGGCGCTGTGTACCTGCCTTGTAAGGCAACTCCTATGTTCTATAATTCTTGTTTTTATGGCTCTCTTAGTTTTCCCTACATAGAGTAAATCACAGGGACATATTATGATGTAAATGACACCGGTAGTGTTGCAATCTGAGAATTGTCTAAGAGTATAATTTTTATTATTATGCTTACTATGAAATGAAGTGATGGTAAGTGAGTGTTTGCACACTGAGCATCTCCCGCATGGTATATGGCCGAAGACGTCTCTTCTTGTGGGCCTAAGCTCTGGAAGGGTAGAGGGGACCAAAAATTCTCTGATATTACGATTGCGAGAGTGTGCAATGACTGGAACTAGATTTGTGAAGCAGGTGTGTGTCTCCAAGATATGCCAATGTTTTTTAATGATGTTTCTAATACCACCAGATAAATGTGAATATTTTAAGGTACAGACCAGATCTGGGCTAGATTTGTCTGGCTTAGCAATCAGGAGATCATTCCTATTCTTATTTATAGCCCTCTTTAAACTATTATTTACACATGAATGGGGATATCCTCTGGAGTTGAACCTGTTAGACATATCTACTGATTTAGCTTGAAAATCGTCAAATCTGTACATAGCCTACGCAACCTCAAAAACTGTGAATATGGTAAGTTTTCTTTCAATGATCTATTATGAAAGCTAGTGAAATGTAAATAGTTGTTCTTATCTGTAGGTTTCCTATATATGGTAGTTTTAAACCCATAGATGCCTGCTTCTCCACTTTAGAACAATGGGCCAGGGTTTTCGCTTCAGGCTAAACAGGGAAAAAACTCATTGTCTCATCCTCTCGTCCAAGCACGCACATGTAACAGACACAATGCTTCCAGTTCTGGGCTCTGCCCTCCCGATTGACAACAGCCTGAGACTTTTGGGTGCACCTGGATTCACATCTCCAGCTGGTTGATCATGTACACTTGGTCTCCAAAAAATGTTCCAGGCCATGTGGAGGCTTCGACGTATCAGATACCTCCTTCCCAGAGACTTGTTCCGTACCCTTGTCCACTGGCTTGTCCTATCCCACCTGGACTATTGTAGTGGTATTTATGTGGGTTGCCAGGCCTCCTTACTGAAAACTTTCCAAACGGCTCAGAACACCGCGGCGAGGCTCATCCTAAACGAGCGGCGTTTTGCACACGCTGACCCCCTACGCTTTAAACTTCATTGGCTACCTGTACAGGAGCGCATTGCTTTTAAGATCTGCTCCCTAACACATAAAATCATCTATGGGGATGCCCCGGAATACATGTTCCCCTTGATTGACCTTCCGCCTAGAAATGCCAACCCTGCTGCTCGGTCCTATCTTCACCTCCATTTCCCGAATTGTAAGGGAGTCAAGTATAAGAAAATCTTCGCCTCGTCTTTCCGTTACTGGAGTCCCAAATACTGGAACACGTTACCTCGCCACCTTAAAACTCAAGTGGACCATGCCCTTTTAAGAAGTTGTTAAAGACATTCCTCTTTGCTAAGACTTATCCCTCAATTTACCATGTTGATTAAAACATCCCTTGTCCCTTACCCTACTTAGTTCACTTTGTTAGTTTCTTCCCCATGTTTACTTCTTTATGCTTGCCTAAGCTGTTAAGTTTGTACTCTTATGTAATTCTCTGTAAGCCACATTGCGCCTGCATGTGTGGGAAAATGTGGGATATAAGTAACAAATAAATAAATAATATAAATAATATAAATATGTGGTTTTTTGTATCAAAATGTCCAAAAAAGGAATCTCATTATGATGGTGCATTTGAAACCGTAGATTAGGGTCCCTAGTATTCAACCAAGTCATAAAAGAGGATAAACTATCTGTGTTGCCTTTCCATAGCAGGAAGATGTCATCTATATAACGTTTGTACATTCTGATCTCTTTTTCATATGGATGTATTCTAAGAAATCTCTCTTCAAACTGGGCAACATATAGATTTGCAATGTCAGGGGCCATGGCTGACCCCATGGCTGTCCCTTTGATCTGTTGGAAAAAACTACCATCAAAACCAAAATAGTTCTTGGTGAGAGCAATAGTGGCCAAGGCAAGTATAAAATGATTGGGAATGCGTCGCTCTTGGGTTCTTCTCTTAAGTATATTCTCTATTACTATCAGGGCTTCCAACTGAGGAATATTGGTGTAGAGAGATTCTATATCCAAAGTCACCATAGTGACATCTTCAAGGTCTCCATCAAACATTTCTAGAATATTGATCATATGGGATGAATCTCTAACGTATGAATCGATCTCTGGGACAAAGGGTCTTAAGAAGTGGTCTACAAACTGAGACAGTGGCTCTAAAACTGAACCGTTACCTGAAATGATTGGACGACCGGGGTGGATTATCCAACCTTTTATTATCTTAGGAAGAGTGTATATGGTGGAACGAAGGACACTTACTGTAAGGTAATTCTTTTCTTTAAGAGTAATATACCCAGCATCAAAAGCATAAGACACTAATTCTAATATGTCTTTCTGAAGTTGGTCAGTAGGATCTTCTTCCAGTTGGATATAATATTCTATATCAAGGATCTGTCGTTGTATTTCCATGATATATTCTTGTCTATTTTGTATGACAATAGCTCCACCCTTATCAGCCGGTTTTATAACAATATCTCGGTTCTGAGAGAGTGTTAATAAGGCATTATGCTCATCTTTGGTGAGGTTATGATGAGCCTTACGATTCTTCCTTTCAAGGCATTCTATGTCTAAAAGAACACACTTATAAAAGTAAAAACCACAGGATCTGGAGGTCCCGGCGGAAGCCATTTAGATTTGCCTTTAATTACTGAGGCATCTTGGTAACCCTCTGTATAGTTAGAAAAAAAGTTTTTTTTAATAATTTCCTATAAAACCTAAACATATCTACCCTTGTTTGAAAGGAATCGTATCACCACTCATTTCGGCACAGCGTTATACCCATAGATGCCTATATATTTTTGTCTTTTGTTTTGCATTAATCGTTATCTTAGTACCATTCAATATAACTCATGAGTTTACACGCATTAGTACCTTTGTTAGCATGTAGTTCCGTTTATTTCTTAACCACATGTTTGCTAGGGTCTATATATATGGCATATAGGTGATTTCCCCTACACCATGTTGTTTTTCCTTGTAGTTGAATGTGTGATTTTATAGGTCCTGTTCAGTATCTGCCACATATCACTCTTTTAATTTGATTTTTATTGTTATCTTTATATTTCATTATTATTTCAAGTGTCTTTTTTTTAATTATTAGGCTTTTTTTCTGTTTTCTCGTTTCATCAGTACTAATTTGTCAGGTATTTAGACTATCTTTGTCATTTGCTAATTTAATTTTTTAATTTATTTTTTGTGGATTGCCACAGTCCTGCCTCATTTCTATTCTTATTGTTCAAAACATCTTTAATTTTTGATTTTTGACTTTTGATTTTTCACTGTTACACACATGAGTTCACCATTATTATGATCATTTTTTTCTTTTTTTTCATTTTATTTGAGTTTGTTTTGAGATCCCTGTCCATACTCCTGTTCTCTGCTCTTATTATTATATTTTTTGTTTTTTATCATTATTTATTTCATTCTGCCATATATGATTGTATGCACAATGTGTATTCATTTATTTATTTCATTGCCTTACATATTTATTATAGATATCGTTTTTAGCAGTTTTAGTGCTGTTTCTTTACTTGACCTACGAGGCACTGTTCTCTACAGATATACTAGGTATGTTCTTTATTATGACATCATACAATGTTGTGGATTTGATTTTCTCTCCTCATTTTCTCTCCTCATGATCTTTGTGTTAAGGGTCAATTCTGCTACTATTAATAAAGACCTTGTTCAGGAAGACACTCATTGTGAGAGGACTTTTTTGGATCCACTGTGTGTTTTTCCTCAATGTAGTGACCCCAGTAAGCTATTTTGTGGAATTTGGAAGACGTATACACATGCTGCTTTATGTGCCATAAACAAATTTGCTATGGAGGGGCCAAAAGGCGCCCCCATAGCTTATACCCGATGTTTGCAAATAGAGACGATCATCAAACAGCACTAACAATTTTTTCCTATCTCAATTAATTGTTGGAGGAACCCCGTGGGGACCTGCCACGGTCTTTCTCTTAGTAAAAGGGCCCCAGTGTGTTTTAAATCTGTAAAATTGCCTTTACTAACTTTTGAAATGTATTTCTCTAGTTTGGCTAGCAAGTGGTGCATGTTTTTTGTTAAACCTGTTAAAGATAAGTGCATGCCCTCTTTTAGTTTCACTTAGGGGCCCTTTTACTAAGCTATGTAGGTGCATAGGCGCATCAATTTGGAGTTACCACCTGGCTACCGCGTGGCCTGGGCGGTAATTTAGTTCTTTATATGCATGTGCTACGCACACTGGAAAATGTTTATTTTCCTGCATGTGGCGGAAATCGGGCGGTAATCATCATTCTACGCACGTAAACGATTACTGCACAGCTACCATGTGAGACCTTACCACTAAGTCAATGGGTGGGTAAGGTCTCAGATCCAAAATGGACATTTGCCAATTTTTATTTTGTCACATGTCCATTTTTGGCAAAAATTTAAAAAGGCCTTTTTTACAGGCGTGCTGAAAAATAGATCTTTGCACACCCAAAACACGTGCCTATACTAGCGCTGCTCATTTTTCAGTGCACCTTAGTAAAAGGACCCCTTAGTGAAGAAGTCAATCTACAGTACTGTGTGATCAGTATACTTTTAAAACTTGTTGACTGGGTTTGGATTGACCTGGAGTTTGAAATTACCCAGCTGGTTGTTGCTTCAATCTTAGCCTGTGAGAAAAGAGAGACAGATAGATCTCTTTGCTGAGGCTTGGTGAATTATATGTCCTGATCTCCCCAGGTACTTTCTAGGAAGTAAGCAAATGTTTAGTTAGTGTTATAATTGATCCATATTTCAGTTACCTTTTTTTGTTTGCAAGCACTAATTTGTTCCACTGTTTAATTTTTTTTTAAGACAATATATAATATTTAGTTTATTGCCTCTCTGTCTGGACTGATAAAGAATCCTGGTGGCTTTTGTGTTTAGTCTGTGAGTGCTTTCTGGGAACTTTGGGACCACTGGGAGTGTGACTCCAGTAACCTAGAAATCACTGGGGATAATTGGAGAGTGAGAGACTCGCCGAAAGGCAGTTGTGACCCAGTCGGTGGGAGGAAGGTGCTAGTGTAGAGCACAAGCGGCAGGTGCAGGCAGACATGAGCTGTGCTGGGGATAGACCCTGTAAGTGGCCGCGGGGTAACCCCAGGCGGGTGGCTAGGTGTTTCATGACAGCGCTAAAGTATGTTATAATTTTCAGGACTGTTTTTGTTCTAGTTCCTCTTAATTTGTTATCTGCAATGAGCTGAGTAAGTATTCTGCAGGCTATAAGAACTAAGTAAGATAAAATAAGATAATTGAGAGTAGTTTAGTAATATGCAGTAACCCGTCATTTTGCTTCTTTTCTTCTCCATGCAGGGTTGTTGGCTGGCGTGCCACTTATGAGCGTGACGAGAAGAGATCATGGAGCTATACTGGTACATGTAAGTACTGGGCTGGTGCAGAGGGAAAGGAGTGTCTGGAACAGATTTATTGCTGCAGCCCTCGAGTTATAGGTGCAGGAAACATGCTTCTCATTAGCATATAATAGCTGCTGTCACCCTCTTTTCTGTCTTTGATATAATTGTTTACCATATTCCAAATTAGAATGTACATCTGTCAGCTCCAAATGATTCACATCAAGTAAGTGGAGCCCTAGAGCAGCATGTCTGGCTTATTGTGCTAGGAGGAGGACCTATCCAAGCTGGGTTAGATTTGCAGAAAGTAAAATGTAAGCATATCCAGACACTTTGGAAAATGACACCAGAGAAATCCATAATGATGTGCCAAGCTTATGAGGCCTTTCCAGAGCCGACTGTTCAGATAGAAGGCGCAAAGCCTTGAGTATCAAGTAACAATATTTTGTAATTTTTTGTCTGCTGGAAGAATGGAAGAGTATATACTGTGGTACAAATTCTTATGCATTGTACTTCAGGAGGATTTTTAAATGTGGTTAAGAATTAAAAAAAAAAGTTCCCATTTCAAATTATTGTTTTAATGTACAAATTTTTTTAAAAGGTAAAATAGATTCAACATTTTTATAGAAAAAGGAAAGAAAGATACATAGGTTGGAGAGCAAAGGGAGATGGATTCTGTGTAGGAAAGCAGAGAGGGGGATACAGAGATCAAAAACATACATGTCAAGGGTATTAGAACCAATCGGCTAATAAATTGCCATTTAAAGGAGAGCTCACCCAAAGTCAGTTAGTTCTTAGCTGCCCTGTGAGGACTTCATGAGGAGTTTGTTGCCTGTTATAAACTGAATTCTTAACTATAATAAAGCATTCTCTTATTTTATATATGCATATAATATACATAAATATCTGCATCTGCAGTATTATACCTTGGCCTGCTGCATTTATTTTATATTTGAAATTCGGGGCATGGTTTGTTGACTTTTCAGAACATCACTGGGATTTAGAGGGTTTTTTTTGTTGTATTAATTTCAATTAATTTTGTCAATATTATAATCAGCTGGGTCTATCTGATAAACTACAAGTACAGTAATAATGATCCTTCCTAGTGGAAATGCAGGTGCCCGTGATGCTGAATGGGTCTGGCAGCTACATTTGCTTCATGTTGACTGGGTTGGGTGGTGGATTAGTGGCATTGGATTGCAATCTGTAAAGATGAGCTCAAGCTTGACTTGAGAGGCTAAAATATTTGGACAGTGGCCAAGGTGTGGGATGGATGTTTGTATTATTGAACTTGAGGATAGGCTAGCTACGGGAGAGTTACTGGATATGAACTAAATAAGCATTCTTGCATTCTCAGCTAACTGGGAGGATAAGGAATTCAGGAGCAACAAGATGACAAAATGGATAAGACCTAATATCCCACAGGAAGCTGTGCCCAGTAGCTATCCGAGATATCCATTCATGGGAATTGTGGATATGAAGAACTGTAGACTAGATGGATCAGTTAGTCTTTTTCTCCCATCATTCTCTATATGTAACTATCAAGGCTTATTTTCGAAAGAGAAGGACGCCCATCTTTCGACACAAATCGGAAGATGGGCGTCCTTCTCCCAGGGTCGCCCAAATCGGCATAATCGAAAGCTGATTTTGGGCGTCCCCAACTGCTTTCCGTCATGGGATGACCAAAGTTCCCAGGGGCGGGATTTGGGCGTGCCTAACACATAGGCGTTCTCGACCCATAATCAGAAAAAAGGGCGCCCCTGACTAGCACTTGGATGACTTTACTTGGTCCTTTTTTTGTTACGACTAAGCCACGAAAAGGTGCCCAAACTGACCAGATGACCACCGGAGGGAATCAGGGATGACCTCCCCTTACTCCCCCAGTGGTCACTAACCCCCTCCCACCCGCAAAAAAATAGTTTAAAAATATTTTGTGCCAGCCTCAAATGTCATACTCAGGTCCGTCGCAGCAGTATGCAGGTCCCTGGAGCAGTTTTAGTGGGTGCAGTGCATTTCAGGCAGGCGGACCTAGGCCCATCCCTCCCCTACCTGTTACACTTGTGGTGGTAAATATGAGCCCTCCGAAACCCACCACAAACCCACTGTACCCACATGTAGGTGCCCCCCTTCACCTGTAAGGCCTATGGTAGTGGTGTAAAGTTGTGGGTAGTGGGTTTTGGGGGGGGCTTTTGGGGGCTCAGCACACAAGGTAAGGGAGCTTTTTCTGAAGTCCACTGCAGTGCCCCCTAGGGTGCCCGGTTGGTGTCGTGGCATGTGAGGGGGACCAGTGCACTACGAATGCTGGCTTCTCCCACAACCGAAGGGCTTGCATTTGGTCATTTCTGAGATGGGCGTCCTTAGTTTCCATTATTGCCGAAAATCAGAAACAACCAAGTCTAAGGACGACCATCTCTAGGGACAACCTAAATGTCAAGATTTGGGCTTCCCAGACCGTATTATTGAAACGAAGGATGGACGCCCATCTTGTTTCAATAATACGGGTTTCCCCGCCCCTTTGCCGGGATGTCCTGCGAGGACGTCCTCAGGAAAGGCGCCCCTTTCAATTATGTCCCTACACGGGGTCTTTTACAAAGGTGTGGTAGTGTTTGTAGTGCGCACTAATGATTAGCGTGTACTAAACACTAGAGACGCCCATAGGAATATATGGGCGTATCTAGCATTTAGCGCACTTATTTTTAGCGCGCACTAAAAACTCTAGCGCATCTTTGTAAAAGGATCCCAATGTAATGTATACATGAGTGGAGGAGCAGTCTAGCAGTTACTCTGAGAACCAGGATTCAAATCCTAATGATACTCCTTTTGGCCTTGAGCAAGTCACTTCACCCCTCCATTACCTCAATTACAAACTTAAATTGCAAGCCTTCTAGGAACAGGGAGATAACTTACGATACCTGAATATAACCTGCCTTGAGCTTCTTAAAAAATGTGTGAGCTAAATCTAAATCTGAAATGACTGTGATTTAAGACAAAATGCTTGCTTTGAAGAAGTGGAAAGGTGAATAGTATTTGTCACCTGTGGCGGCAGTGTAGAATGTGGTCTTATAAGAAACCTCTTTACAAGTCCCCTGTCCATTGGGAATGGCAGGGATTAGACATAGGACAACCACAGAAGTGGAGAAACTGGATTCGCTATATAGTGGAGTGCAGAGTGGATTCGCTATATAGTGGAGTGATGAATAGGACACTTCCAAATGAGACCTAGAGATGAGAGAAGGAAATAATGCTTATTGGTAGGTACGACTTGACACAGCACCATGTTTCAGGATTAGACACATGCATGGAGGTGAGAGGTGACTAACCTGGATAGAGAGGAGGGCACTGCATGGAGTGGAGGAGCAGCCTAATAGTTAGATCAATAGGCTGAACCAGGGAACCAAATGCAAGAGAGGAATCCAAGTACCAATGATGCACAAACCAAATGATAGTTGGCCACGAGTTGGGAACTCCTCAAATGTCTTTTATATTTTCATAGGTTTTTGTAACTAACTTCCAGGCAAGACACTGTATGATCATGACCATTGTGGATCGATAACCTGACTGTGGTTTGGCACTTGCTTTCTTCAATAAACTCCTTTTCCCAAGACTTCTGAGGAGTTTTTGATTTGTGGCTAACTCCAGTGTTTGGATTGTTTCCAAGAACCAGGGAAGCCAGGATTCAAATCCCACTGATGCTCATGATGATCTTGGGCAGGTCATGTTAGCCTCTATTGCCTTGGGTACAAACTTGGATTGTAAGCCTTCCAAGAACAGGAAGAGTACCTACTGTACCTGAATGTAACTCTCTTTGAGCTATTACTAAAAGGTCTGAACTAAATCAAAATCTCTTTCCGCCCTAAACCTCAAAGATTTCCTATTCAGATTTTTGCAATCAAGTTATTTTCATGGCTTCATTACTGTCAGTGAGGGGTAGAAAGTGACTAAGGTGTGGGGATTCAGATGTATATTGAAATGTCTCATTAAGGAAATACTCATAAAAATGGGGTAGAAAGCCATGGAGTTCTCTAGCAGCTGTTTGGCTTCAGGTTTCCCCTAATTTCCCTGTGAATGACGACTCCATTTCTTGTGAGGTCATTGTTTTGACCATGCAATTTGTTTTCTTTTTACCATCTTCCAGAATAGTGATAGTATTTATCATCATAAATCTTCTTCTACGTCTGCTGGTATCGTTCGCGGCAGAGACAGCTTGATGCATACCTCACCAATCCACGCAATGCCCAGATAGTGATTGTTGGAGGACGAGCTTACCTGCACCAGCTCTGTGAGCAGCGGCAAAATGTAAGGAACACTTGTCTCCATGTGTGCAGTGTCAGACAAAACTAACAGAGGATTGTTACAAATAATATAAAGCGAAATTGGTGAAGAAAATGGGGTTTAACTGTGAAAGAAAAAAATGGTTACCCCCTAAAAGTGGAATGGATAAAGATAGATGAAGCTAGATTGGAATTGCTGGAGCCATTTCAGTGCAGATCTTGAAGGACACAATCCACTTGAGTTTTCAGGATTTCCACAATGAATATGCATGAGATCTGTTTTTACAGTAGCGGTACTGCATGAAAGTAGCTCTTGTGTGTATTCATTGCAGAAATCCTGAAATGTTGTCTAGTTTGAGGGACTCAGTTTGTGCCAGGGGCATAGCCAGACACCCAATTTTGGGTGGGCCTGGGCCCAAGATGGGTGGGCAGAGGAACCTCGCCCTGTCCCACACGTGATTTGGTCTCTCCTTCTCTTGCCTGCATGCCATATGATCTCTCAAACATCCCCCCTCTCCCGTATACCTTTTAAATAGCAGATTTTCACCAGCAGCTAGCAGCAACTAATACACACTGTTCATGTTGGCCCCACAGCCTTCCCTCTGATGCAATTTCCTGTTTCTGCCTAGGCAGAAATACATCAGAGGGAAGGCTGTGGGGCTGGCGCGAGCAGTATGTATGTCACTGCTCACTGCAGGCGAAGATCTGCTACTTACAAGGTATGCAGGAGGGACAGTTGTTGGGAGTTTACAGCTGGTGGGGCTTGGGGATCCCTGCCAGCCACATCATAGGTATGCTGCTACTGGGTGGGCCTGAACCCAAAGTGGGTGGGCATGGGCCCACCCAAGCCCACCCTTGGCTACGCCACTGGTTTGTGCACCTCTGCACTAGAGGAAAAAATGATAGAGTAAGGCTTATTGAATAGTGCCACTGAGAAGTGGGGCTAAGGAAAAGAGGATGTGGGTGTGGGCAGGATAATGTATTTTCTCTGACCTAAACTTCCCATGATGTTGAGACACCTTTAATAGAGGTGGAGTTAGGCATAGAGGATCCTTAATTACAGAGGATAAAAGGGAAAGCCAGAAATTACCTGTGACAGTGCAATGGGAATTAAATTGGGCAGGCTAAATGGGTATTGTTGTCCTGACCTGCTATCTTGTTCCACATTTCTGTGGTGGGTTGTTTGAATGAACTCCCACAGGCAAAAGCTAAATACATTTTAGTCTTGCAATTTTTTCCTTCTCATGTTGAAGAATTGAATTATTATACAGTAAGTGTATAATTCAGTTTTTCTTTTCTTCAGTTCAGTCTAACAGCAAGGGGTTGATTGAATTATTCTGTTGGAAAAAAATGAACAGATCCCATCTTCTGCTTAGTGTATTTTTAGCTTTGATATTTTCTTATATTATTTTAATCATATGGTGTTGGGATTGAATGATATTTTCATTCAGTAATGCAAATTTTGTTGATACATATTTATCACAGTACTTATATAGGAGGGAGAAGTATGTGTGAAGCATGGGTTTGCCTTCATATGTGTACAGTTTCCTTCCCTGTGCTATATTGTTTAAGGAAGATATAACAAAGTTTCATATTTTTCAGCAAAGGTACTACTACTACTTAACATTTCTAAAGCGCTACTAGGGTTACGCAGCGCTGTACAGTTTAACATAGAAGGACAGTCCCTGCTCAAGGAGCTTACAATCTAAAGGACAAATGTACAGTCATTCAAATAGGGGCAGTCAAATTGGGCAGTCTAGATTTCCTGAATAGAGGTATAAAGGTTAGGTGCCGAAGGCGACATTGAAGAGGTGGGCTTTGAGCAAGGATTTGAAGATGGGCAGGGGGGGGCTTGGCTTAAGGGCTCAGGAAGTTTATTCCAAGCATAGGGTGAGGCGAGGCAGAAGGGCGGAGCCTGGAGTTGGCGGTGGTGGAGAAGGGTACTGAGAGGAGGGATTTGTCCTGTGAGCGGAGGTTTTGGGTGGGAACGAAAGGGGAGATGAGGGTAGAGAGGTAATGAGGGGCTGCAGACTGAGTGCATTTGTAGGTTAGAAGGAGGAGCTTGAACTGTATGCGGTACCTGATCGGAAGCCAGTGAAGTGACTTGAGGAGAGGGGTGATCTGAGCATATCGGTCCAGGCGGAATATAAGACGTGCAGCAGAGTTCTGAACGGATTGAAGGGGGGATAGATGGTTAAGTGGCAGGCTAGTGAGGAGTAGGTTACAGTAGTCAAGGCAAGAGGTAATGAGAGAGTGGATGAGAGTTCGGGTGGTGTGCTCATAGAGGAAAGGGCAAATTTTGCTGATGTTAGAGAGAAGCAACAGGTCTTGGCTGTCTGCTGGATATGCGCAGAGAAGGAGAGGGAGGAGTCAAAAATGACTCCGAGGTTGCGGGCAGATGAGACGGGGAGGATGAGGGTGTTATCGACTGAGAGAGAGAGTGGAGGAAGAGGAGAAATGGGTTTTGGGGAAAGACGATAAGCTCGGTCTTGGCCATGTTCAGTTTCAGGTGGCGGTTGGACATCCAGGCAATGTCGGATAAAGGCCGATACTTTGGCCTGGGTTTCCGCAGTGATGTCTGGTGTGGAGAGATAAAGCTGGGTGTCGTCGGCGTAAAGATGATATTGGAAACCATGAGATGAGATCAGCGAGCCCAGGAAGAGGTCCAAGGACAGATCCCTGAGGAACTCCAACAGAGAGCGGGATGGGGGTGGAGGAAGATCCAAGAGAATGTACTCTAAAGGTATGGTGGGAGAGATAAGAGGAGAACCAGGAGAGGACAGAGCCCTGGAACCCAAATGAGGACAGTGTGGCAAGAAGTAAATCATGATTGACAGTGTCAAAAGCGACGGATAGGTCGAGGATGAGGATGGAATAGTGACCTTTGGATTTGGCAAGGAACATGTCATTACAGACTTTAGTGAGTGCCGTTTCTGTCGAGTGTAGAGGGCGAAAACCGGATTGAAGCGGATCGAGGATGCCATGAGAGGAGAGAAAATCAAGGCAGTGGCTGTGAACGGCACGTTCGAGTATCTTGGAGAGGAAGGGTAGGAGGGAGATGGGGTGGTAGTTGGAGGGACAGGTAGGGTCTAGTGATGGTTTTTTGAGGAGTGGTGTGACTACGGCGTGCTTGAAGGTGTCAGGGACAGTTGCAGTGGAGAGAGAGAGATTGAGGATATGACAGATTTGGGTGGTAACAGTAGAAGAGATGGTGTTAAGTAAGTTGGTGGGGATGGGATCAGAGGAACAAGTTGTGCATTTCGAGGAGGAAAGAAGGTGGGCAGTGTCCTCTTCGGTGATATCAGGAAAAGAGGAGAAGGAGGCCTGGGTTAGTTGAGGGAGTGGGTTGAAAGGTCCAGTGTATACTAAAATAATGTAACTTCTATAATACTGGGACACAACATACTGTGGTTAGAACCAGTGGCGTAGCTTCCCTTTGAACTTTATCATTGGAGTCCTGACTGTGGCGTTTCTAGACAGAAATATCTGGGGTGGCAACAGGGTTGGCAAGCTAGATATGGGGGGTGGCAGGCCCTCTATGAGTACCGGTGCCTTTTTTTTCTAGAAGAAAAAAAAAAACCAAAAGTGGTCCTGAGCCACAGGGCCCACTCTGTCCAAGTTTCCTCCCTTCCTCTCCCTTGGTGCAGTACCCCCTCCCCCCCTCCCCCCCCCCCCCCCCCTACACACACAACCACCACCACAGCACGGTTTGATGTGCAAAACTACAAGTTAGCTTCCAACCTAGCATTGAAGTTTGTTACGGTCGGAGCTAACTGGTGTTTTGATTGAGCAGTGTGCTGATGTTTTCATAGCCCTGCTGTTGGACTATGAAAGACTCCTGACACAGGCCACACAGCCAAAACTTGGCCGTATCGAGCCTTCCTTAGAGGTGAACAAAGATCATTGCAGCACTATTGATGATTTTCACTTTTATTGATCGCTTCCACTGTTACTTTTTGTGATTTTGTTTTTCTGATCATGCCGGTCTTGGTCTCTGGTTCTACTACTTTCTGTCTATTCTGTTAACTCAGCTTCTGTCTCACCCCCCCCCTTTTTGTTTCACTTATGTCCTTGTCCATCTTTATTGGCACTGATCTTTCACATTCAGCTTTTCTTCCATTTTTCTGTCCCTTTTCTGAATTCTAGTTTTCCATCTGTCTCCTTTACCCCCATCCATGTGCAGGCATACCTCCCTCTCTCTTCCCTTCCCCCTCTCATTCATCCATGTGTGGCATATCTTCCTCTCTTTTCCCTTTCCCTCTCGTTCATCCATGTGTGACATACCCTCCCTCACTTGCCTTTCATTTCCTCCAATCCATGTGCATCTCCATCCATCAGGACTTGTTAAAAGCCAGATCCTCCGAATCTGCTCTATAGAACTGGGTTCGATTTCCACTTCAGCTCCTTGTGGACTCTGGTCAAGTCACTTAACCCCTCTATTGCCCCAAGTACAAATAAGTACCTTTATACTATGTAAACCGCTTTAAATGTAATTGCAAAAACCACAGAAAAGTGATATATCGAGTCCCATTCCCTATAATGGGGTCTATGGAGGATCCAGCACCTTTTACATGTTCTGCCCCAGATCCACTGCTGCCTTGGAAATGGAGCTCCAACTTGCCTTGTTCTGTCACAGATCCTTTGCTGTTTGGTCTGACCTGGATCCTGTGCTTCCTTGACTGTGTCTTGTGGCTGCCCTGGATTCTCTGCTGCTTTAGTCTGTCCCACTCTAGTGGCAGCTGTGGCCCCTTCTCCATTCTGCTCTGCTTTGTCAGGGCTTACCTTGGCCAGGAGCTTCGTTATTTTTTTTTTTTTTTTTGAATGAGTACTCAGTATTTATAGACCTCTATCATATTTCCCCTAAAAGTTTCTTCTCCAAGCTGAAGAGTCTTTTGTACTGGCTGTGTTTGATTGCTGCTATCTAAAAAAAACTCAGGCTAAGTTAGAAAAAGAAAAGTAATCTTTATTTCTCACTAGCAACAGCACAATAAATACTATTGGCTCTTGGCATTAGTAGTTTTACAGAACAGAGTCTAACAATAGGAAGGAAAGTTATTCCTCACTGTCATACAAAGATCACAGAACAGAGAGAAAGAAAGAATGAATGAAAGAAAGAAAGATTCTTAGCTGTAATAATTAGTTCTTACGAGGGGGTGGAAAGTACACCCCCTTCGGAAAAAATATGCAATGGGAAGGATATGAAACTATCTTGACAGCATGGCTATTTTCAGAGTTTTCTTTGTCTGCAGTGTACTATAGGCCTGTGGTGAGCATTCACTTCTCCTCTACCCTGGACCAATCATAGGTGATGCGTATGTGATGGAGACTTGTAATTGGTTCCTTCATATATGCAGGAGGCTTGCAATTGGTGTCCTTGCCACACCTCTTCTTAGTAAATTACATTTGTAACAAGTTATACCAGGCAGCTGAGTTGCCCTAGCAACTGGAGGCCTTATCAGAGTTTGTGATCAGCCAGAAATTCCTGCATGTGGCTGATAGTAAAGAAAGATGGGGGTTGAGAAGTAGTGCAGCATACCTGAAGTAGAACAATATAGCTAAAAATGTATAGACACTTTCCTTATAGGAAAGTTGTCCCATCCTCTTTATCATTTTCATCACCCTTTTCTGTACTTTTTCTAATTCCACTATATCTTTTTGAGATGCGTGACCAGAATGGCACACGGTATTCGAGGTGCAGTCACAACATGGAGCCATGGAATTTTAAAGAAAATTGGAAGACAAACTTATTACATACAACTTTAGCTGAAGGAAACATTTTTACTATGGCTAGAACAAAAAATCTGCATATTTGTGTGGGAAAACAAAATAAATCTAGCCACACAATGAGAGAAGTGGGTTAGGAATTCACCATTCTACTTTTACAGTATCACTACTAGAAGATATGAGTAATTTGTGGTTGGCTGCAATAATAAAATGCCAGTATAGGTTTCTATAATGGTTTTTAATGATACAGTTAGGTCTTACTGTCACTATTCATAGAGCTATAAAATGTAACTATTCCACTCACACTCTTGGCTTTGAAAATATTATATTTATCTTCATCTTTATATATGTGAACACGTGCTTAATTTGGATTTATCACAAAATTCCTTTTTTTCCCCCCCTGTTCTGTTTTCACGATTTGTTTTGAGCAGAACATTTCTGGAGGCTAAATTTCTTTTATAAGTAATAAATTGACAGCAATTTGTGCTTGAATTATTGCCATCCAAGCAAACAGCTTTGTAATTTGGTAACTCTATTTTTAAAAATGTTAGCTTTGCTTCCCTAGCTTTTCTATCTCCTAAAGCATCTGTAGAATTCATTTAACCTCTGCTTCGCAAATACTGGAAGTAGCTGTAATAACACTTGTTATAAAGCAAAGGTTTTTGACCTAGACAGTGGAATGGAGTGGGCTACTGGGGTCACGGGCACGGCCCAACTAGTATTTTGCCCAGTGTAGCAGAAAGAACAGGAGAGCTTGGCAGTAGTGCCGTACGTTGGTTTGTTTACCTCCCCCTCCCCCAATCAAATAGTGTTTTGCTACCCCTGATTTCAGAGAGCAAAAAGAAGAAATTGATCAAAACATTAAAACAGATAATTGGAGCATGCAGAGGAGGAACTGTTAATACCAGCTGTTTTGCTTTTTCTGGCATCAATTCAAGTACAAATTGTTGTCCACATTTCTTTTTTTACACCAAAAAAAAAATTATTCACCACCTAAATGCTGCCAAAGGCAATTAAAGGTGCAGCTGTATTTAAACCAGTGGTGTACCAAGGGGTGGGGTGGTGGAGGCAGTCCACCCCGGATGCAAATCAAAAGGGAGTGCTCCGCTCCTGCTGCTCCAGTCCCTCTGTTCGTGCCGCTGTCCCTGCCTCTCTTCTGGCTGGTCCCGTGCGTTCCTTCAGCTCCATGCCTCCACCCCTGCTGGACTGCTGCCGCTATTGCCTGTCCACTGGCCAGAGGTCCCGCGCCTTCCTCCAGCAGCCTCCAGCCCTGCCAGGCTGTCACCACCGCCGCTGCTGCTGCTTCTCATCCAGCAGACTAGCAGTGATAGCGGTAAACAAATAAAAGCAGGAAGATTGTGGGGTCTAAGCTAGTAAGCTACCGGTGGCTGCCGATCCCGCCCTTTTGACGTCACTTCCAATTCTGGAGCAGAGTCGACAGCTACTAGTAGGTAAGGCCCCACAATCTTGATTATTTTTTTTTTTTTCTGCTGATAGTTTGAAGCGGGAGCAGCAACGTGGGTGGGTGGGGGGGGAATGGATCCGATAAAAAGGATAGAGAGGGCAGACATGGAAGAGGGGTGAAGGCAGACAGTGAATACAAGAAGGGGCACAGATAGAGAGGGCAGACGCTGGATGGAAGATGGGGCAGAGAGAGGGGGAGAGAGGGCGGTCAGACCCTGGATGGAAGGGAGAGAAAGGGCAGGCAGTAGATGGAAGGGGGTAGAGAGAGGGAAGACCCTGGATGGAAGGGAGAGAAAGGACAGATAGTGGATGAAAGGGGGAAAGAGAGAGAGGACAGATCCTGGATAAAAGGGAGAAAGAGGGAGGGCAGACCCTGGATGGATGGGAGAGAAAGGGCACATGGTAGATGGAAGGGGCAGAGAGAGAGAAAGGGAGATCCTGGATGAAAGGGAGAAGGCTGGGAGGGCAGGCCTTGGATGATGAGAGAGAAAGGTTAGAAGTGGATGGATTGGGCAGAGAGAGAAAGGGCAGACCCTGGATGGAAGCGAGAGAGAGGGTATATAATGGTTGGAAGGGGAAGAGAGAGGACAGATAGGGGCATACGGTGGATGGAATGGGCAAAGACAGAGAGAGCAGACACTGGATGGTAGGGAGAGAGGCAGCAGATAGTGGTTGGAAGTGGCAGACCGCTGGTATGGAAGGGAAAGAGGGCAGAACGCTGGATGGAGGGGGCAGAAAGAGAGAGGGCAGACACTGGATTGCAGGGGCAGGGATAGAGAGAAGGCAGACACCGGGATAGTAGGGGCAGAGAGAGGGCAGATGGTGGATGAAGGGAGGGAGAGTGTGAAGAGAAGATGAGGAAAGCAGAAACCGAGTGACAACAAAGATAGAATTAAAAAAAGTTTTTATTTTTCTGCCTTTGTTAAAGTACTGTTGTAGCTGTGTTAATAATACATGTTATAAATAGAAAAATGAATAAGGTAATATTTTTATTGGACTAATTTAATACATTTTGACTAACGTTCAGAGATCAAAACCGTCTTCCTCAGGACAGGATACTGTAATAGCAGTATAACTGTATTAAGCCTGACAAAGGAGGTTGTGGCCTCTGAAAGCTAAATGTATTAGAAATAAAACAAGGAAAAATAAGACAATACCATTTTATTGGACTATTTGTTAATTTGTAAAGTGGTGATCGTATTTGTTACTTTTTTTTTTTTCAAATTTACCTCTGCTAGCTTTATATTTTACACAGTACTAGGGGACATACATCACTATCACATTTTTCTGTGGTGTTTGCATTGTATTGTCAGGCGCTCCTCTCAACCGAGTAATCCTCTCTCTCTCTCTCTCTCTCTCTCTCTCTCTCTCTCTCTCTCTCTCTCTCTCATCTCACTCACTCCACTCACTCACTCACTTGTCCGTGCTGTCTGCTTCTGACTCCACACTCGTCAGTGCAGTTCGCTCTCACAGACCCACAGTTCAGCTAGCTAGGTTTTCCAACACAGTTCAGCCAGCCTGGCTTTTATACTCAGTTCAGCCAGCCCGGCTTTTATACTCAGTTTAACCAGCCAGGCTTTTCTACACAGTTCAGTTAGTAAGGCCTCAGAAATCAGCAAGGCCTCCAAAACTCCCTTCAGCCAGCCCAGCTTTAAACACAGTTCCACAAGCCAGGCTAAAAATGATCCACCACCCACAACTGTCAACAACTTATCTCTTGACATCCACCCACCGGATCTCTCCTGACTTTTATGCTTTCCTTATTACTTTGGGCTCCTCCAGAAGTCACTCTTCTTCTCCAGTCACTTCCTCACCCACCTCCATCTCTTCTTCCACCCCTTCTCCTTCTACGTGCTCCAACTCCTCCCATTCTCCACCCCCTCACTCAGGTGTTCCACCCTCCCTCAGCTGATTCCATTTCCCAATCCGCCTCCTCTCTTTCCTTCTCCTGCAACTCAGGTTCTCGTTTGTCATGACCTCCCTTATTCTTCCAGGCAGTCTGAAATCTGTGTTCTCTATGCTCCTGCCTCCGCCCCTCCCGTGCATTCTGGGTTCTGTAGTTCTGGTCTTGTCTTCCCTCCCCCGCAATGCATTCTGGGATCTGTGGTTTCTCTGATTCTCACAGTATGCAGACTCTGGCTTCTTGGGGGTTCAGTTCAACTTTTGTCTAAATATTTCTATTTTTAGTTTATAGTTTATATTTTTTAAAATTTGCTATACTGCTAATGCTGACTAGCAGGTCTCAGTGTTCACAATGGTTAAAACCAGTTTGTGGTTATTTTTTCTATAGTGGATTAGGGTGTATCTGTGAAAAAGACATGGTTTTCTGTT
Organism: Microcaecilia unicolor; assembly: GCF_901765095.1. NCBI lineage: Eukaryota > Metazoa > Chordata > Amphibia > Gymnophiona > Siphonopidae > Microcaecilia > Microcaecilia unicolor. The sequence goes on along the minus strand of NC_044031.1, from coordinate 367,544,503 downwards.
GGCATTGACTGTGCAGGATCGGCGATCTGTACTGTTATAGCTGGTTTAGTTTTACAATAGATGTATTGATGTTGTACTGCTCACTGCAATATTTAAGATGTTGCCTTTTTCTAGGTTACACCCTTGTGTGACTCGTAGAAGTTACTGCTTAAGATATAGAAGTATTGCTCTGTAGGTCCTGAATGACATTTGTTGTGTTTTGTATTCTCAGTATGTATAATACTGGATTTTGGAGGGGGGTGTTAAAAAATGATCGGCCCCGGTGTCAAAATACCCTAGGTATGCCACTGACAAACACAAATCAGTTTATTCCTACTGAAGGCTGGCATAACTAACAGGGAGAAGGGTATCACCACTTTTTAACCTCCCTCATTTTAGCAAACATGATCGGGAGCACCTTGTTTCTGTCTCTTCTTCCAGTATGCAAATGAAAGTGCTAATTTGTTCCACGTTCCAAGAGTTATTTAAACAATCTTATCTGTCTGCTGTTTTTATCCTGTGGTGCTAGTATCAGATGGATGTCTTCTTCATTATGTGCTGCAGTTCTCCCTAAACCAACTGTGGAACAGGTCATGGTCATTACACATTACAAAAGATATAGCCAAAATCTCTCAGAATCGGTTCAAATATGTCAAATCAAACTGCCTCACACCTTTACACATACCTGCAACTTTGAACTACAGCTCATCTCCCTTCATACCTACCAGTCAGATTTTATTCAGAGTTCTTAAGATACCCATGGAAGAAAAATGCCAATATGTTAGGAAAGTGTACAGATCAGATGAAACCCACTGATTTAAAGAGAAAAACATTTGAGCACTGCACAGTTCTCTCTGGTACAGTGCAACTACAGGTCCTACTACAGTTCTTGTTTCAGGAGGGAACAGAGTAAGGATTGATTTAAATCTATTTACCTGAATGAAACTTGCTATGAACTATCACTGAAAAAGTTTGGGCTAAATCCAGCCCCCTCCCCCCACACCAAAAAAAAAAAATCTATTCATCAGAAAAGTAGAAAAAGGATGGAAAGAACTGGCCGTGAGGAGGGGAAGTCAGGAAATGAGGCAGACTGTACTCCAAACTAGGGTTACCATATGTACGGATTTACCTGGACATGTCCTCTTTTTGAGGGCATGTCCGGGCAACCGGCCGGGTTTTGCCAATCTGCCCGTTTGTCCAGAAATCCGGACAAATGGGCAGATTGGTAGCCTCCCCTCCCCTTACTTACTAGTGCCCTGGTGGTCTAATGACCTCTTCCGCCTTCGAGACAGGAAAGAGCCCTGCCCTGCATGCATCCTTCCTGTTGCTGATCCTTGGTGCCGAGTCAAAATGGCTGCCGAGAGTTTACGACCTCGCGAGACTTCAACTCTCGGCGGCCATTTTGACTCGGCGCCGAGGATCAGCAACAGGAAGGATGCATGCAGGGCAGCGCTCCGGACAGGAAAGAGGGGCTCTTTCCTGCCCCGAAGAGGTCACTAGACCACCAGGGCAGTAGTAAGGTAAGGGGAGGGGGGGGCGACCGGGTATGTGACGGGGGAGGGGAAAATGTGACAGGGGGCGGAGTGAGGGTGACAGGGATGGGTGTGAAAGGGGGCGGGGCATGTATCCTCCTTTTTGGGGGACAAAATATAACCTACTGCAAACAGAGGAAACTTTCCCTTCTAATCACAACACTTGAACTTCGACATGAGAAGAGGAGGCAGTGGATGGACGTTGACCATTGCCCATATACCTCTGGTAGAAGTTTCATGAGCAGTCTGAAAGGCAGAGTCCTGAGCTAGCCCAGTAACTCAGGCTGCAGGTGCGGTGAATGTCCATGTAGAAGGTCTTCATAATTGGATCAGGTCCAGTCCAAGGTCTTCTTGTGCTGGAGATGCTGTGGAGGCAGTGTTCAGAGCCCTGGGGGAAGGGGTGAGGAAGGAAGAGAAAGAGCCTTCATTGCTTAAGGGTGCCACCTAGTGGCCAGATTCAGGGCAAATAATGGCAGGGTTCCAGTAGCCATCCTGGTGCATGATACCTGACCAAGGACTGGTTCTGCATTGTCCAGACCAAGTGCATGGAAGAGAAGAGAAAATTAGGGGAAAATATCCCCAGGTAATTGCTACTGAAGGCTCATGCTACCAGATCCCAGCCCTGGTTCCTATTGAGCTGGGTGTATAGTGGAGCAAGAGAAAACTGAGGGGTCAAAGGCAAAGTCCTCATGCTATGCCAGGAGTGGAGTAGCCTAATGGTTAGGGTTGTGGCCTGAGATTTCAATCCCACTGTCACTGTGGCTCCTTGAGATTTTGACCAAGTCATTTTCACCGTCCTTGCCTCGGGTACAAACTTACATTCAGGAACAGTAACTCACCTTGCGCTACAACTGAAATGCTTGATTGTTTAGAATAATTTTTTTCTGTTATGATTCAATATTGTATGTTTGAATTTTATTATTATTATTTTTTTAATCCACTCTGAACTGGCTGGTTGAGCGGAATATAAATGTTCTAAATTAAATTAAAAAGGTAGCTAAAACCCTCCCTATACAACTCCTCCTTTTGGAGGCCTCCTAGGAGATCAGCTTTGGAGAGGGGAGGGGGTAAATTTCTAACTTCCTATATTGGTGTCTGCGGATTGCTCCAATTTTCAAAGTGAAATTATGCAAAAAAATTTACTTTGAAATTTTATCCCCTGAAAATTACCTCCATGCATCAAAACCTATTAATTTGTACATTCAGTTTTATAAGGAAAATACATATACTTTTTATGTTTAATTCTTTGTTTATTAGCAGAAAAGATAATGAACAAATAATACTGCAGATAAACAATATAAGTACAAAATACCTTCAACATATTCACAAATCATGAAATACTCTGCGTTTTTATTATCCCCCCCCCCTTCTAATCCCTCCCTTGCCCTCCCCTCCCACAGCATAAGTGGTCCAAATAAAGATCATAACTATGACATGAACTCTGATAAATTCAATTTAAGATTCTACTCCTTGCTAAAGGCTGCAGTGTATCCCAAAAGTTCGCCCATGTCCTCTGAAAACTCAATCCCCTCTGGAGGACAAATCCAATAGTCCACACCTCTCCAACTTTAAGAGCTCAATCATTTGTATTCTCCAGGTTCGTACAGTAGGAGCTCTGGTATCTTGCCAGTGTAATAAGATGACTCGCTTTCCCATCAATATTGCTCTCTGCAAGAAGGACAAGAATCCTGGAAGTGTTGGCTTAATGCATTTATATTCACCAAACAATAGCAAGGGATGTGTCTGTATTGTGCGACTCCAGTATCTCTTGATTTCACCCAGGATTTGGGCCCATAGCTGCAGAACACATATATATACTTTTAAAAATGATAGTTTTTCCTTGATCCTACCCAAGGATTATTTTTCTCACTGCAGGTAGAGTTATGCTTGCAGTGGCACAACATGGTAAGTTTATCTGCACATGGATCTGGCCTGGCAGTATTCTAAAAGCTGGATTCAGGGGTGAAATGTGTTAATCATGGAAATCAAAGAGATTACATTTTCTATGCCATAAGTCACACCACTAACGTTGCGATGTTAGTATGTAGAATCTACTGATGATAAATTGTTATCCTTTCAAATTTGGTTTTAAAATTTTAAGTGAAAACCACAAATCGGGGAAGGTATAACAAAAGATTTTGTCAAAATAACAAATTACTTTCTTTAGTAATTTTAAAATTCTAAAGCATTACTAGAAGATGCAGAGTTGCCCCAGGAATACTGTAAGAGTGCATCACAAGGTCATCCATTCCACTTCCTTCACCTATTTTTCCTACATTTTCCCTGTCCTGCTCTTGGTGTGTTCCTCCTCCATTCTGCCCAAGGCCTGATCCCTTTGCACAATCCTCCTGTGCTCTCCACCACCAGGGCCAGTCTTAGCAACTGCAGGGCCCCGTACAGACCAGTTCGGTGGGGCCCCACATCCCACCTAGCCCTGCCCCTTGTTGACAAGGTGTGTTTTAAAATAAAGACAAATCAATCAAAACTTGTATAGAAAAACTAATTCAAATAAGCACAATGAAAATAACCTGAAATTATTCGGTTCAAGTCCACTATAATTAGGATTCCACAGAAGAGAATATAAAGAAAAATATTAATTAAGAAAAGTCCCAAGTATGTGGGCAAAGTACTTTAAAATTCCCCCATTACTGTAAAAAGTGACACATGTATGTACATTTGATGATCAATTTAATTTTAGGGCTCAGTTTACTAAGGTGCGCTAGCGTTTTTAGCACATGTACAAAATTAGCGTGCGCTGTGTAGGCACCCATAGGAATAGTGTGGGCGCCTACACAGTTAGCGTCCACTAAAAGCACTAACATGCCTCTAGCACGGCTTAGTAAATGGGGCCCTTAGTTGTCATAATATCAGACAGGGTTTGTGAAAAATAAAGTTTTGAAGTCACCTCGGTAAGGCCAACACACAATCCTTCCAACACACTCAGAACCTTACTGTACCATAACAGCACTAACTCCCAGGACGCAAAGAGAAACAACCTTATCTGTGAAAAGGCAGTACTGTAAATGTTATACAATACCCTAAAACCCAATACACTAGTGAGAAAAAAAAGAACAAACTGGACTGCTACAGATCTCTACACAAAAACTACATGCTAGCCACGCAGAATAACGCACCTTACTCACACATGTGAAACTCAGATAGGAGTATCAACAAATATGAAACAAGGACTCGCAGATCAGTAATAGAGATACAAAGGTAAAAATCTGAACTGGAAAACACAAGGAGTCAGACTCTGCATATACAAAAATACTAGAGAAACGGAAATACAAATATCAGAGATGCATATTTTCCAAAGCTGGCATGCCCCAACCAATAAATTCAAAATAAATATTTTTTTTCTACCTTTGTAGTCTGAACATTTAATTTTTACATTTGATTCGGTCCATGACTCTTCTGCTTTTCCTGGCTCTCCTATCCATTTCACATTTCTTTTCTCTCAATGTCTGCCATTCATCTTCTCTCTGCATCCCATCTGCTGTCCAGCATCTCTCCTCTGTGGTCCTGTTCAGCATCTGCCTTCTTAGCATCCGTATCCAGCCTTTTCCGGTATTGTCCTGTGTCCTTATTCTACTCCATACCCAGTCCGTCCCCTTCCTCCCATACCCCACAGGTTCAGCATTTCTCTTTCTCTGTCCCCTGCCTCCCTCGTGGTCTGGTATAATTCCTTCCCTCCGTCTGTGGGTCCAGCACCTCTCCTTTGTGTTCTACTCCCCCCTGCCCCTGATCCAGTCTGTCTCTTCCCTCCCCCAGTCTGGTCTCTCTCCCCTCTTGTGCTTCCCTTTCCGGCAGGTCCAACCATCCCACCCATCCAGCACATCTCCATCTCCTCCAACTCTCTCCTTGCCCAGCACATCTCCATCTCCCGCAATGACCCCCTTCCGCCTGGTCCAGCACATGTCCATCTCCCCACAATGCCCTCTCCTCCTGGTCCATCACATGTCCATCTCCCTCCAACCCCCTCCCCAGCCCAGCACACGTCCATCTCCCTCTAGCCCCTTTCCAGCCCAGCACACGTCCACCTTCTTCTAGTAGTCCTCCCCCCACCCCCCACAACAGGTACAACATATTTCTCTGCCTCTTTCCCCCAATGGGTCCTTGCTTCTCCTCACCTAAAATCTAGTGTCTCTCCCTCCCTCCCTCCCCGATCCGCTAAACTTGCTTCATCCCCTTCCCCCAACGCTGGCTGGATTAAGACACACCACTGTGGCTGGCGTTGAGCTGTTCCTCTGCCGGTTCCACCTTAGCGCCTTCAGGTTGAGATAACTTCCTGTTTCTGCACAGGCAGGACCGGCAGAGGGAAGGCTCCGACGCCAGCCAAGCAATGTGTCAATCGCAGCCGTGGCATCGAGGAAGAAATAAAGTAACTTTAGCAGATCCAGGAGGAAGGGAGAGACGTTGGATTTCAAGTGGGGCAAAAGAGAGAGGGACATGCCAAGGCTGGATCTGGGAGGGAAGGAGAGATGCTGGATTTCAGGTGGGGCAAAAGAGAGAGGGTCATGCCAAGGCCGACGCAGGGCCCCTGGGAGCTCAAGACCCTATGCGACCACCCCTGTCGCCCCTGCCTAGGACTGACCCTGCTTCCCACACGAATCCCCTGCAAGCCTGACCACGTCCATTTTAGCCCTCCTTTATGGTCTCTTTCCCCATGCCCAGTGCTTTGGCTCTCTGTGACACTTTACCAGGACTGGATCTCATGTTTATTCCCCCCCCCCCCCAACTCAGTCTCTCTTTTTCTCTCAGCCTAGCTCCATTATTGCAATGGCCTGTCCCCCCCTTCTCCGCCCCCCCCCCCTGTTTTCTCAACCTCAGCAGCTTTCTTCCTGCAATTTGGGCCAAAGTTGCTTCAGGCTCTTTTGGTCCAATGCAGACGCAGCCACGTTCTTCTGACCTGTTCTGGTCAATGATGTGGCAACTGACCTCCCTTTGGGTAAGTGAACAATAGCCTAACGGTTAGAGCAGCTATCTGAGAACTAGGGAAACCAGGGTTCAAATCTTAAAGTGGGTCTATTTGATCTTTGCCAAGTCATTCAATCCTCCATTGCCTCATGAACAAATTTGGGCTCATTTTACTAATGTGTGCTAAGGGATTTGGCGCGCACCAAATGCTAAAAAAAACATTTTATTCCTATGGACTTATCAGTTAGTGCACACTAAATCCATTAGTGCACCTTAGTAAAAGGACCCCTTAGATTGTAATCCATTTGAGGACAGAGGAATGCCTACTGTATCTGAATGTAACTCAGGTTGAATTACAACTGAAAAAGGTGTGAACTAATTCCAGAATGTCATCCTTTCCCTTTCCTGACCTGAATCATTATTTACTAAGGGAAGAGCCAGAGGAAAAACATATTGAATTAGAAGGGGAAGATTTGGTTAAGTGTAGAGCCAATTTGATTCTAGATTCTCGAGACTTGAACTCTGGAGATCATGAAGTTCTAGTGGGATTTGATGCTGTAACCACTAGGCTACTCCTCCACTGCAAAGAGAGTGAGGCAATATATTTTTCATAGCAATCTCACTGACTGTTTTCTAATGGTGTGGGATTTATTTCCCAATAAATACCACAGGCATGCATTCTGATTACATTCAGAAAAAGGATCCAGTTGAAAGGCCAGCTGTCCAGTGACTCATGGTTATTAATACTTATTAAGGTAATAAATAGCAATAAATCAAAACATGGAAAAGGAAATAAGAAGATATATCCACTGACCACACTGATGTAAATGCAAATCAAATGGGGATAGTAAATTTCTTAAACTACCAGTTATCAAAGCTTGAGATTTCTCTACACTCCAAAGGACTTTCATTTTGTCTCTCCAGCAAACTAGATAAAATTCAACTATACTCAGACCTGGTTCTTTAGAAACTCCGCTTGAAGGTACACTTCCACAAAAAAGAGACTCCCAACAGACTAGAATACAACTTTACAAAAAAGAACACGTATTTCACCCTGCACAATGGACAAAATAAACTAGACCACTACATAGAAAGTTTCAGATATAGGGTGAAATCATTACTTTCTAACAAAGAAAATAAAATTCCGTACACTCTGTCTCCACCAGAAAGAGCTGCCATAAAAAAAACAACAACTGCAAAATAACCAAAACATTGTCATTAAATCTGCTATTACATATCCTCGAGTACTTCGGAATTGGAGGCAACGTTCTCAATTGGTTCAAGGGATTTCTAACCACACGATCATACCAAGTGACATCTAATTCGACTACATCAGCTACATGGATACCTGAATGCGGAGTTCCACAGGGATCCCCCCTCTCACCGACATTATTCAACTTAATGATGATACCCTTGGCGAAACTACTATCAAACCAAAACCTTAACCCATTCATATACGCAGACGACGTAACGATCTACATCCCATTCAAACAAGATTTAAAGGAGATTTCCAATGACATTAACCAAAGCCTACATATCATGAACACATGGGCGGACGCATTTCAGCTGAAACTCAACGCAGAAAAAACCCAATGCCTAATACTCACCTCGCAACACAACACGAACAAATTCACCACCATTAACACACCAAAACTGAATCATCCAATTTCGGACACCTTAAAAATTCTTGGAGTTACCATTGATCGACACCTAACACTTGAGAGTCACGCGAAAAACACAACAAGAAGATGTTCCACTCAATGTGGAAATTAAAAAGAGTAAGACCTTTCTTCCCAAGGACTGTATTCCGCAACCTGGTACAATCAATGGTACTCAGTCATCTGGACTACTGCAATGCACTCTACGCTGGCTGCAAAGAGCAAATAATCAAGAAACTTCAGACAGCTCAGAACACTGCAGCTAGACTCATTCGGTAAAACAATATGAAAGTGCTAAACCCCTACGAGAAAAGCTACACTGGCTTCCACTCAAAGAACGCATCACGTTCAAAATATGCACCCCAGTTCACAAAATCATTCACGGAGACGCCCCAGCCTACATGTCAGACCTGATAGACTTACCACCCAGGAATGCTAAAAAATCATCCCGCACATTGCTTAATCTTCACTTCCCCAACTGTAAAGCCCTAAAATACAAACTAACGCATGCGTCAACCTTTTCCTACCTGAGCACACAATTCTGGAACGTGCTGCCGCGCAACTTAAAAACGCTCTATGAACTAACTAACTTCCTTAAACTACTGAAGACCCATCTCGTTAACAAGGCATACCACAACGATCAACAAATGTGAACTCCCATACAAATACCTAGAATTGCCTTACAATATTTACTTTTTAAACTACTAGTATGTTCTGTCACTATCATGTTACCCAAGATCCTTCTGTAATACTAAATGTATATTTTCTTATATGTTTCCACTATTCATGATGTATTGTAAGCCACATTGAGCCTGCAAGGAGGTGGGAAAATGTGGGATACAAATGCAATAAAATAAATAAATAATGATTATGGACACACAAAGATACATTGAAGAAGAACACAGACAGCTCTCAGACAACACATAGTACAGCAGGAAACTAACTGAGGAACCCACGCAGGATTTTAAAAAACAGCTGAAAAAACCTTATCAAAACACTTCCAAAACATGTACAGCCACATCTAAAAAATATCATTCTAAACCGTCCTTCTGTGGGCAAATTCTACATGCTACCTAAAATCCATAAACCGGAAACCCTGGCAGACCAATCATATCTGGCATTGGCACACTTACAGAATAAATATCTGGACTTTATAGAGGGGATTCTTAAACATTTTGTACACAAGACAAACAGCTTCATATAAAACACCACAGACTTTTAAAACAAACTAAAAAACATCAAGCAGCTATCACCGGATACACTTTTGGTCACAATGGATGTAGAAGCACTGTACAGCAAGGCTGCATGTGATACATTCCTAAAAACATCCACCCTGGACCACGAATGCTCACCGGAAACCATTATAAATTAATCAAATTAATTCTAACTCGCAACTAGATTAATTTCTAGATCTCCCACCTACAAATGCCATCACTACAGCCCGTACCTTTTTACAACTACATTACCCATCTTGCAGGGGTGTTAAATACAAGCTTCTATTGCCTCTGCTGTTCACTACTCTAGCCCGAAGACTGGAATGCTCTTCCCCTGTTCCTGAAAACGCAAGCTGACCACCATCTTTTCAAGAAGCTGCTGAAAACGTATCTTTTGAAAAAGTGTATCCCATTAGTAACTCTGCTGTTTAGCCTTCCTAATTGCTGCTAGCGTATTATCCTTTTCTACTGTACACTTCATGTGTTGTGTCTTTTAACTTTTGTAATTCATAGGAAGCCACATTGTGCCTGCATTTGTGGGAAAATGTGGGGTAAGAAAGAACCATAAATAATAAATAACTATTCCATTTTAACGATGATATCTATCTGTAAATCATGGACACTGCTATGGGCTACCCTCCTTAGACTGACCCTACAAACCCCACATGTGTTGCACCCAACCCACAATCTATGAGATGACATAGCCAGCTGCTCCACTTTGCAAGTCATGTAGGATGTCCTGATATTACTTGCCAACTGTTTCAACACACAGGACACCCTCCAGCCATCACCCAGCCAAGGCAAGGCCAGCCTGCCAGCCTCCACCAACAGTAGGAGCCAGTGGAAGTGGAGGCTGGGGACTGGGAGGTGCCACATCCCCTGACCCACACCTCTTGACTGCACCCCCCCCCCCAGAGACTGGCAGAGAAGCACAGGCCCCCTCACTGAGAACTATGGACACTACCCCTTCCCCCAATGCTCATGGTTCATTTTTGTTTGTTTGTTTTTGGTTTCTTTGGGGGGGGGGGCTTAGTTTGAAGATGTTGACTAAATCTTTATATCATTTTGCATACAAAGGTCTGTGTGGATACCCTGATATGCAAGGCTGATAAGGTGCTGTGGGGGGGGGGGGGGGACACAAGACTGCAGTCTCTTACCACTCCCTTTGGCCAGGTCATGGCTGTAGGCCATCAGGGAGTGGTTCCTTTCCCGAGCAGAAGATCTAGGCCAGATATTGGCCTGCCAGGTCCTGGGGACAGGGCAAGCCCCTCTGTTGGCAAGGAGATGCCCATGTGCAGGGAATGTTGCTGCTGCTGCTGCATGCATATGTGTCTCCAGACAGATCCTTGGCCCTGCTCATCCCCAACAGGGGGACTGGCTAGTCAGTAGCCAGCTGCTGGGGAGGGACTCCACCCCAGATACCCTACACCCATCAGCTCTGTCAGTGTCACCCTAGGAATTTGAGTAAGGTCTGGAATGTTGAAGCTTTAAGAAGATGATCCCTTACTGTTGATACAGTGACCTGGATATAACAATACAAAGCATGTCAGAGTAAGGGCAGACTGACCACCTACCTCACCATAGAACTCTATAGCTGTTTGTGCCCCAGGGCAGGGGCATCAACTTTTGCTACAATACCTATGCTGCCACCAGATATGTGGTGTTGGCAAATGATGGGGCTGCATGGCCTGTGACAGAAGCTTTGGTGACCACCTGGCATGTGGATCCCCAAGTCCAGCTCCATGTTGGAGACTGGAATTTGGGTTGCATCACAGGTGTCCCGTGCCAAAGATCTTAGGTATATAGTGCCCTGCTGTGACCGGGTAGAGGGCCATATGTATTGATGTGGGTCACAGTTAGCCTACTCGAAGCATTTCCCTGTCCCTTACAGCTTGCTTCAAGAGACCAACCCCACACCCTTTTGACACACTCCATAGAGCTGTGCGCATTAAAGGTATGTTGTCTCACATTAGCAACCTACTTGGTACCAATCAGCAGATATGCATAGGCAGTTCCTAGACTATAATTTAATTCTGTTCCATATGCTTCCTTACCCACAAGCAACATGGCTGAGGGCCTTGAAGGACATGCAAACAGCTGCGTCTTATTTATACATTAACATTTCTACATTGCGGAGGAGGAAAGGGAAATCAACCATGTACAACTGTGGGGGTTATATACATGAGTCAAAAGTCAAACGAACATTTAGACACATGTTTATTTTATCATAGTTGCACCCAGTCAGGTACTAAACAGCAGGGGAGCTTCCCCATAGGAGCAAATAGTCTGAATCTGGGATCAGCAGGGCACAGGCCAGGGGAATAGTGTAGGCACCAGGCCGGAGCCACCTGCAGGAGGTGAAGAGCAGGAACTGTAACTGGGTACCCCCCCCCCCCCCCCGATAATGTTGGGCCTGTGAGGGGCCCCACCTCTTCCCAAATTGAAAATGGGTTGCAGGGCTAGAGAGAAAGTTCAAATTTGCATAACTATGGAGGATTGTAGGAGTGTGTTCACTGCTCTGGACATGACAATCAGTACATACAGTGATCCCCCCCTCAACCTGGGAATGGGTGGATACCTGAGAAAAGGAGAATGGCAAGATCCCAAAAAAGTACAAAGCATTTTATTCTGCTTTATCCCAGAAATAGTGGATTTTCCTCAAGTCCATTTAATAACGGTCTATGGACTTTTCCTTTAGGAAGCCGTCCAAACCTTTTTAAAACTCCGCTAAGCTAACCACCTTTACCACATTCTTGGCACGAATTCCAGATTTTAATTACACGTTGAGTGAAGAAACATTTTCTCTGATTCGTTTTAAATTTACTACATTGTAGCTTTATCGCATGCCCCCCTAGTCCTAGTATTTTTGGAAAGCGTGAACAGACGCTTCACATCTACCTGTTAACTCCTCTCATTATTTTATAGACCTCTATTATATCTCCCCTCAGCTGCCTTTTCTCCAAGCTGAAGAGCCCTAGCCGCTTTAGCCTTTCCTCATAGGGAAGTTGTCCCATCCCCTTTATCATTTTCGTCGCCCTTCTCTGCCTGCACCTTTTCTAATTCCACTATATCTTTTTTGAGATATGGCGACCAGAATTGAACACAATATTCAAGGTGCGGTCGCACCATGGAGCGATACAAAGGCATTATAACATCCTCATTTTTGTTTTCCATTCCTTTCCTAATAATACCTAACATTCTATTTGCTTTCTTAGCCACAGCAGCACACAGAGCAGAACGTTTCAATGTATCATCAATGACGACACCACCTAGATCCCTTTCTTGGTCCGTGACTCCTAACGTGGAACCTTGCATGACGTAGCTATCTCCCCAAAACGTTTACACATGTGGGTAATAATTATATGCAAATGTCTAAATCGCTAACAATCTCCTAAAGATGATTTCCAGTGTGGGTCATAATCGTGGGGGGGGGGGGGGGGGAGTCCATCTCTAAAACATCTAGGCGGTCCCACCTTAGATGTTCCTGGGGGGTGTATTTAAACGTTCATCTTGGGCTTTTCCACAGACCATATTGAGAATGGCACCCTACAAGGGAAATTTTACTGATGATGAAATTGAACTTCTAGTAAAGGAGATAACCAAAAGGCACTCCAGTCTATTTGCTCCCAAGGACCAGAGGCTGGCAGCCACCACAAAGGGAAGAGAGTGGGAGGCTGTGAGGGACCGCATCAATGCTGTCTACCACTGTAACTGTGAGTGGAAGATTGCAAGCAGAAGTGGCAGCAACTAAAGCGGAAGTTAAGGCACAAGGTTGGTGCAAACGGCCCAGAGCAAGACACCATCAATCTCACCCCCCTGGAGCGGATGGTGCATAGCCTCCTGCCCCAGCAGATCCATGGGATCGGGAGCCAGGACGCCTCAACATAGCCCGAGGGGTCTAGTAAGTTTTGGCCTAGGAAGCTATTCTGTCTGTTGTGTTTCATTGTCTCTCTTCCACAAGTGGAGACAATGTGGGGTTCCTCAGTGACCGCTTTTATGTGTGGACCTGGTTTACAGGTAGGTGAGGGAGGGGCGAGAAGGCACATCAGAAGTCATTCTGAAAAGCTGGTTATCAGGGGCCATGACCCTCAATATCAACAGGGAGTAGTGGTTTGTGTGTTGGGGGGGGGGGGACTCAGGTGGGTGGAGGACCCTGATATTTGTCATATTTTGGTGCCACCTCCCCCCCTCCACCTGACCCATCACCAGCCAGTGCATATCTGTTTTCCACACCTCTTGTTGGTCTTCCAGAGAGGGCACACAGCAGCCCCCAGCAGCCCCATCTGCTACTGCTGAGACCACCAGGTGGCCCCTGCCATCTTCACCTTCCACCAGTGCTAGTGATCCCCAACTAGCTATCAAGCAGAGGAGGATGGGACCCTCAACCCCCAGGCCAGTGATCCAGCAAGACACCAGCCTCCATCAGCCACCATTCGGTCCTGTGCCCATATTACATCCCAACACCCAACCGACTAGGTGGTCTGACTTTGAGGGTGCAGCCAAGGCAGCAGGCTGCCTTGTAGATAATGATGAGACTGGGAGCCCAACAGGAGAAGATTCAGACAATAGTTTGGTGGTAACAAGACCCAGTGGGGCTGGGGGAGGGGACAGGAATAGGCATTTCTGTGATATACTGCCTTTCTGTGGTGGATTGAGCTAGGGCTGGGGGAGGGGGTGTGATGGGAGAAGATAGGTCTGTGTGCATGGAAAGGGTGATGGTGGTGGGAAGGTGTAGAGTAGTGTGTAACACAATAAATATTATGTACCTTCACTAAAAATGTGTTTGTATGAGTTTTTTCCTGGCTCAGACTCCCAGCTGGTGTGCACCCAGATCAGCTGTATGGGTGGGGGCATAGGAGGGGCTTCTTTATCCTCTAGGTCTTTGCCTGCTGCTGTGTTTGCTGTCCGTCTTCTGGCAGGGGCTGTCGTCTTCTGATAGCCAGGTTGTGCAGCATGCAGCAGGCCATAAAGATCTTGGTTGAGGGCTGTAGAGGCTCGGTCGAGACATCAGAAGCGATTCTTCAATTGCCCAAAGGTGAGTTCTATGATGCAGCATGTGATCCGATGGCTCTTACTGTATTCCTCCTCTGCTGCAGTTGGGAGTGCACTATTGGGGTCAAGAGCCAGGTTCGCTGTGGGTGTCATCTGTGGAGGAAAGGCAGAAATGTATATTGGCTGGTCTGGGTACCTTGTGGAGGTGGGGTAGGGTTGTGGAGACACCTGGAGACAGTGCTGAAGGTTTGTGGGAGGAGGGGGGTATGGGGTTGGGGGGTCCGTGTTGTGCTTTCCTTGGAGCCAGCCGCTGGTGATCTCCCCTTGGCGAACCTGCGGTAGATTCCAGAATGCTGTAGTATGTAGGCGTATGGGTGGAACTTGAGTATCAGGCACACCACGTCCACAGTCTCCCCTTGGGTGTCATACATAACCTGCATATTCATAGAGTCAATGCTTTTCTATTCCTAGAGGTTGGCCTCTCATGTCCAAGGGGAGGGGGGGTGTCTGAATGCGACGTGTGTGGCAGTCAATGACGCCTACGAGTGAGGGGAAGTGAGCTCTGCCATAGAACTGAGCCATGTTGTTTTGCAGGGCCTGGGGAGGGGTAGTGGGGAAGGTGATGTAGTCTGAGGTGTGGGTAAGGAAGGCATCAAGGAACTGGGTAAGGCATTTGGAAATGGTGGGCTGGGTCAGGCCTGTGTTCACAGTTAAGACAGACTGGATGCTACCAGTGCCCAGAAAAGTGAGGAGGTGGTGACCTTCAGGTGGACAGGGATGAGGTTGTTCCTATGGGTTCTGGGCTGCAGTAAGGGTTGGAGCTGGTCACACACAGGTGGTGGATGGGCAGCCCTATCAAAATGGTACCTACTGAACCATTGCTGGTCAGTAAGGTCCAGGAAATGGGTATGTGGGCCGGAAACTCTAGGACAGTGATGGCGAACCTTTCAGAGACCGAGTGCCCAAACAGCAACCCAAATCTAATTATTTATCGCGAAGTGCGGTACTCATTATGGGTGGGGCCACCACATATGACTCCACCCCTATGATAGCCACACCCCCTTACACCAGCCATGGCGCATATAAACAGACATCATTGAAAATATTATACTAGTATAGGAGAAAAAAATAACATGATTTTCTTTCATTATAAATCATTTCTGTAAGTTGTTACAGCTCCAGTATACCCAGTGCAAAATAAGACAGCAGATGTAAATTCTCAATTGGACATATTCCAACACTAAAATGAAAATAAAATGATTTTTTCTACTTTGTGTCTGGTGATTTTGTTTTTCTATCCATATTGGTCCTAGTCGCTGATTCTGCTGCTCTCTATCTGTTCTCGTAACTCTGTTTCCAGGGCTTCCTTTCCATTATTTCTTTACTTTCCTCCTTTTTCATTTCTTGCCCTCCATCCATGTCCAGCAACCCTCCTCTCCCCTCCAGCCACAAATGTTCAGCCACCTTCCTCTCCCCTCCAGCCACCCTCCTCTCCCCCCTGCCCTCCGTCTGTCCTCCCACCCAGCACCAGGCCTCCCTCCCTCCCTCCCAGCACTAAGCATTAGGCCTCCCACCCACCCAGCAGCACCCAGCATCAGGCCTCCCTCCCAACCATCCACCCACCCAGCACCACCAGCATTAAGCCTCCCTCCCTCCCACCCAGCACCCAGCGGCACCCAACACCAGGCCTCCCTCCCAGCACTAAGCATTAGGCCTCCCACCCACCCAGCAGCACCCAGCGTCAGGCCTCCCTCCCTCCCACCCAGCACCAGGCCAACCTCCCTGCCTCCCACCAAGCACCACGCCGCTTGCCCTCGCTCCCTCCCTCTTCCAAACAAGCATCAGCCCGTCCGTCCTCCCTCCCTCCCAGCACCACCCCTCCTCCTCCTCCTCCGAAATTGAAAAAACGTACCGGGTTAAGGCAGCGTCGGCAGCGGCAACGAAAAGCGTAGTCTTCACTCGGCGTGCTTCCCTTCTGTCTCGCTCTCAAGCTCTGGTCCCGAGCTTGAGAGCGAGACAGAAGGGAAGCACGCCGAGTGAAGACTACACTTTTCGTTTGCCGCTGCCGACGCTGCCTTAACCCGGTACGTTTTTTCAATTTCGGAGGAGGAGGAGGAGGGGTGGTGCTGGGAGGGAGGGAGGACGGACGGGCTGATGCTTGTTTGGGAAGAGGGAGGGAGTGAGGGCAAGTGGCTTGGTGGGAGGGAGGGAGGCCGGCCTGGTACTCCGAGGGAGGGAGAGTGGGCGGAGCGGAGCAGCGACTGGCGCACGTGCCAAGGGAGAGGGCTCTGCGTGCCCTCTCTGGCACGCGTGCCATAGGTTCGCCATCACCGCTGTAGGATGTAGATATCTTCTTCAGGACCTCCCCTCCAAACTTTCCTCCTTCTCCAACATGTGAACACCAGTGCATCCATATCCCACCACCAAAGGTGCAACCCACTAACCCCAGACACTCCACTGTGCATGTCTCTACCTACCTACCTACCTACCTACCTACCTAGTGAAAACCACCACCACCTGTCACTCACTCTCCTACCAGCAGCACACAGCCCCACAACAGCACACACAGCAGCAGCAGTCACTCACTCTCCCACAACCAGCACACAGTCCCACCAGACCACACACAGCAGCAGCACACAGCAATCACTCTCTCAGCAACAGCAACACTCATGCCACATCCTCTAAGCACTCACTCTCCCAGCAGCAACTAACAGTCCTTACACACACACGACAAACAAAGCAACAAGAATAGACAGAAACCAAACATTTAAGAGTTGTTTAATGGGAGGTGTGTGGGCTTGGGGACAGTGACTGTTTTCGGGGGGGGGGGGGGTAGAGGAGGAAAGATATAGAGGAAGGGGCAGTTGTGGCTGGGGGGGGGGGTCTAGCAGGGGTGCGGAAAGAGCTGAGAAGATGAGACACAGAGGAGGCAAGTCAGGGAATATAAGGGTGATGGAGCTCAGGCTAGGGCAAACAGACACATGATACTACAGCACTCAGCAACCTCTCAGCTGTCTAACTAGCAATTCCTCCACTCTCCAACACCACAAATTCGCAAAGGGGTCTAAAGACAGCTTTGCTCTTACCCTAGATGCTTTTATATGGGTCTAATTCCATATGTTTTCCTATCCGTTATGGGCGGGAGACATTCATTCTGTACACCGCCCATGTCATGCCTCCGAAACAGCCCTTCTGGAGATGTCCTGATCTTAAACGTACTAGTGATTTAGATCATTTTTTTCTTTGATTATATGCTATGGATGTTTTCTGCGAGAAATAAATCCACCTTTTAAGCAAATTTTTGCACGCTTTTCTCTTTCTTGATAGAAGTCTAATGCTTTTACTCTTGACAAGTTAGTGATTGGATGTATTGACCATGGTTAGTTGTGTTTTTCACTACTATATTGTATTTCTATTTTATGTCTTATATATTGTATGTAAACTGCCTAGGACCTTGGTAGATTAAGTGGTGTGTCCTGTATCAAGTTTGAATAAAATGTTGCTAGTTTCTAGGTACTCCTAGCTTTCTTATTTGTAAACAGCATTGAACATTTTGGGGTATATTCAGGATATTCATTAAAAAATTTTTTTTTATTTAATTGCATATATCATGTTAAGAAAAGTTTCAGACTGGGTGGTTAGGCTTTATTTTAGAAACCATGATAAGTTGCATGTGGGTGGGAAGGGTTTGGGTTTTTCCTGATATTTGTGTGGACATGCAACAAAAGATAAGTTTTTTTTAATGCGCCCAGAAGTGTTCTTCTTGAGTTTTCCTTGTACAGATGGATTCTAATAGATACCTTTTCTATGATCCAAAGCAACTTAGGGCTTTTCTTGATAACAGATGTTCTGTGCAGCTTCCAGTGAATTAGTGAGTTTATGGGTAATGAGATTTGTTACTGTAAAGAAGTCATATATGATTGTTTATATCTAGAATTATGATTGCTTTACTGATTATACTATTTCTTTGAGTGTTAGCCTCTTTCTTAAGGGATTCCTCCTCATGTATGTGGGCTTATAGGAAGTTTAGTGACTGTTTTCTGCAGTCATGGAGCTACCCTCATGATGTTTACTTTGTTATTACAGTACAGCCTCAATTTTCTGACCTTAACGGGACCAACCCGTTTTCTGATAAGTGAAAAGTAAAATAATATGAAAAACACTGCATAAATCCCTCATACATTTCAAAAACAAAGACATAGAGGTCATGATTCTCAAAATTGTTGTAAACATATAGAAATAACATGATTACGTCATCAAGGGGGTCTGTCGGATATGCCAGAAGGTCAGATTACTGAGGTCAGATAATCAAGACTGTACTATTTATAAATTTTTTTTAAATGGAATGTTATCTACCTTGCCTTTAGTGGGTTGATAGTTACCCTGCCCTGAGTACACAGTAATAGTGTAAAAACACCCAAATCAGGTTGCTAGGGTCCTAGGGGCACTGAGATGTAGGTAGGGTCTTTTCAAGTTTATATCCCCTTTTTGCTCCTTGATAAATACCGGAAGTATATATATGCTTGCCAAGCTCTTGTATTGAGGCTATTTTGTTGTTGTATGATGTAGCTCGCAACTGGAAAGTTTGTTTTTGTATTATGCATCTTCCTATATGTTGTATTTCTCAATACTAATAAAGACTTCTAAAAATTAAAAAAGAAACAAAATGGTTTGTATATACTAAAATGTGTGAATGCTTGAGGAAAGTGAGCCAGTTTTTATTTACGCTGCCATAGCTGCTGCAGTGTGCTTGGTGACATGCTAGCTACTTTTCCTTGGTTCATAGGAAGGTGCTGTCCAACATCCTTCCCCCTTCCTCCCTTCCTTTCCATGTCATCTCATAGGTTTGGGTTTGACTGCAGCATATTCTAGTGAATATAGGGTTTGGGGACACACTGTAATGAGAAGGTAGTTGCATACTCAGGCCTTGATTCAGGACAGAACTGTTAGAGGGGTGCATTGTCAGTGGTACTTAAGGCCCTGAGGCGCTCCCTCATGTGCCGGATGAAGCCTAGGTCTCCTTCAGTCTTACAGTAACAGTGCTTGAATGCTTCAAAGTCCCAGTGTATGCAAATCTTCTACAACACAAAAGTTGGTGGAGACAGGGTTCAGGTGACAGGCCTTCTTGGCATCACATACATTATTTTTTTAAAACATGTTATGCAATGCTCCTCACATAACTTGTGACAGATGGCTACAGCCAGATTGGGAGGGTGCTGAGGAGGTGGGTATGCAGTGCACAGGTGCTATGTGAGCGGAGGTGGCCATGGGGACAGAGGATGGCATGGTAGCCTTTCTGTGGAGCATGTGCACTGTTGCTGAGAGGTGGGGATGGGCTGTGGCTCATGTACTTTAGTGAGCTGCTGCAAACTTTCACATCAGTATTAGGCATGGGGCAGGATGCTAGCACAGGAGTGGGGAGGGGATCCAGATATGTGCAGGCCCTCATTTCAGTATTACGGTTAGTGGAGGGGGCCCCATAATTACTTGTCACTGAATATTTTGGACATTGATTTCATCAATGTTATTATTTTCTTATGAGCAATCAATTACATGTATTGCAACAACAAAGGACTTCACTATATGTGACCCTGCCTATATATGGTGCTTCCCATGAGTGGTACTGTGATCCTTGGGGGCACTGCTTTACACTCACCTTTCCAGGCTGCCTCTAATTGATCTCCATGCCCTCATGGAGATGTTGTGGGGTGGTGGTGGTGCTTGAAAATGTCTCTCCTCTGTCTGAGGTACAGGAGGACCAGAAGCTCTGTCTCTGGCACACTGAAATTAGGCTCCCTCCGAAGAGACATGACTGTCCACATAGAGGAATGTTCCTCCATGTATAGGAAGTATATACACATGTTTTGCATGTGGAGAGAACATATGGACATTTCCCCAATGCGGTGACTAGTACTGCTGTTGCACGTTTTACGTAGTGTATTTCTCATTGGTGCAGATGTTTATCTCAGAACGTCTGACGTTTGCAGTGCATCCCTTTTCTAAACTTTTTTGTGTATTTTTTTAAGTTATTTTTTCCATTACGGCTTTGCGTTTTTAAAACGTTTTCTGGTAAACATTTATTTCACCATTTGAATGTCATATAAAAATGCCTCTCCACATGTAATAAGTAATTTATATAGGTTTTATATGTATAGATAACCAATAATGTCACCGCGGTAGAGGCATCACATGGTTGAATTTCCTAGCCTTGCATTTAAGATGCAGTGCTATATTCTGTAAAATTTGAAGCCTCTTCAAATTATTTTGTACAGTACTAATATAAATGTTAACAATAGTCTAAACATGAAATAAGCAAAGTATGTGGCAGCGTGTGAAAAGACACTTTGAGGGGCGTAATCGAAAGGGGGTGCCCAAGTTTTCCTAAGGATGTTCTTGCAGGACGTCCCAGCGAAGGAGCGGGGAAACCCGTATTATCAAAACAAGATAGGCGTCCATCTTTCGTTTCGATAATACGGTTGGAGACAGCCAAATCGTGAAATTTAGGTCGACCTTAGAGATGGTCATCCCCGATTTTCGGCGATAATGGAAACTGAGGACGCCCATCTCAGAAACAACCAAATCCAAGCCATTTGGTCGTGGGAGGAGCCAGCATTCGTAGTGCACTGATCCCCCCTTACATGCCATGACACCAACCGGGTACCTAGGGGGCACTGCAGTGGACTTCAGAAAAAGCTCCCAGGTACATAGCTCCCTTACCTTGTGTGCTGAGCCCCCCCAAAACCTACTCCCCACAACTGTACACCACTACCATAGCCCTAAGGGGTGAAAGAGAGCACCTACATGTGGGTACGGTGGGTTTCTGGTGGGTTTTGAAGGGCTCACATTTACCACCACAAGTGTAACAGGTAGGTGGGGGGGTGGGCCTGGGTCCGCCTGCCTGAAGTGCACTGCACCCACTAAAACTGCTCCAGGGACCTGCATACTGCTGTGATGGAGCTGGGTATGACATTTGAGGCTGGCATAGAGGCTGGCAAAAAATATTTAAAGAGTTTTTTTTTAGGGTGGGTGGGGGTTAGTGATCACTGGGGGAGTAAGGGGAGGTTATCTCTGATTCCCTCCGGTTGTCATCTGGTCAGTTGGGCACCTTTTTGAGGCTTGGTCGTAATAAAAAATGGACCAAGTAAAGTCGCCCAAGTGCTCATCAGGGACACCCTTCTTTTTTCTATTATCGGTTGAGGACGCTCGTGTTAGGCACACCCCAGTCCCGCCTTCGCTACACTTCTGACACGCCCCCATGAACTTTGGTCATCCCTATGACCGGAAAGCGGTTGAGGACGCCCAAATCGGCTTTCATTTATGCCGATTTGGGCGACTCTGGGAGAAGGACGCCCATCTCCCGATTTGTGTCGAAAGATGGGCGCCCTTCTCTTTCAAAAATAAGCCTGTTTGTCAAATAAATGGCTACTGAGCAGAGCTGTTGAAGTATGAGGAAACCTGTCTTCACTTTAGCTGGCAATTGAGAAATAAATGAATGTTGACAATCTATGATGAACCCTAAAAAGTGAAAAGAATGCACTGGAGAAATCTGAGTAATTAATAAAACCAAATCATCCATGTATGATAAAAGCGACCAGTGAGCCAACAGACTATACTTTCATCAGGATATATTACAAAGTAATGTTGGTTAAGCCATGTAGATATAGCTGTAAGACAAACCTATAAAGGGATACAATCAAAATCATCAGGGTCAATGGAAAATAACAGCAATATATCATCAGCATAGATGTGAGCCATTATCCCATGAACCTGAATCAACGTAGCTAAGGGATATAAGAAAATATTAACAGCAGAGGAGATAAAATAGAACCTTGAGGAATCCCACACTGAAGAGGAATAGGATCCAATGTGTCCCCAAGCCACTCTAACCTTAAAAAAATGATCTGATAGAAATGAATTCAACCAAGCTAATACCCAGCTATGCCTACTTCTGACTGTCTAGGTAATAAGAGTCTATCGTCGATAAGGTCAGATGCATGGAAGAATCCAATGAAACTGCTAATGTAAAAGACCTTTATCAAGTTTGGTATGAATGTAACTAGGTAATGACATAATAAGTATTTCTGTACAATGGTTTGAACAAAAACCTGACTGTCTAGGATGAAGAGCCAAAACTAGCTCAATATGTGCTGATAATTGAGTATAAACAAGCTTTTCAGTCAACTTAGACAAAAAACATAATTTGATACCAGCCGATAGTGCAACAGAATACTTGGATCTGAAGGTGTTTTTTTAACGTACTGGCCTCAGTACTACCAGTTTTCCAGGCTGTAGGGACTAAACCCAATACCAAATTTGTGTTAATCAGTAACAGTACTAACGGGAGCAAACCGTAGGCCAATATACTCAACCATGTGAAGGCTATATGTTGGATTTAAGTAATATTTTTGAGAAACGCACAGGGTTTGCTCTATTGTGCTTATTATGTAGCTGCATGCATTTTTGTGTTCTACTTTATTATGAACGTATTGCTGTGTTTTATTAATTCATCAATGTACTGGTGTGATCTCAAGATTCTTTTGGTGGCTGCAGGACCGTTCAGAACATAGCGGTCAAGTTTCTCTTTAATGCTAAGTTTGATCATGTAACACCATTGTTGAAAATGGAACACTGTCTTCCATTGGAACATCTTATTTTATATAAGGTAATGCTTTTGATCTTTAAGATCTTGCTCTCAGGGTCTCCATCATTTTTGTCCTTGTTTCTTTTGCCCTATGTTCCCTCTTGAGTTTTGTGCTCTAGTCAGTAGCGTTTTTTGGCTGTTCCTTCTTCCGGGAGGTTCTATCGGTTACTTTCTATAAATCAATGTTCAGTGTTGTCTGGCCAACACAATGGAATGCCCTCCTGCTATCTTTCCATTCAGAAGGCTCTCTTCCTGTGCTTAAAACTAAGCTGAAGACACATTTTTTTAGCCTGGCTTTTAGCACATGAAATTGACTATTTTGCATGCAGATGGTTCTTCATTCTGGGTTCAGTTGGATTATAACTTTGCAGTCTGTCTTTTTTGTATATTTGTATTTCTTTTCTTTCTTTTTCTTTAATTTTGTAAACCACTTTGATGCCTTGTCTTTAGGCGGTCAATTAAATAAATGTAACCTTAAGCTTGACAAATACATGAAACGAAATGAAAGAAATGCACATGTCCTTCCCATTGAAACTCCTTTAGCAAATAAAATGCATATAGACGTGAAAATACAATCTCCGCTTATTTTCTAAGCCTGCCCAAAATATTTCTGTAGGGATGCTTGCAGTATAAACTGGGGTGCTAACATTTACATACTGATTACTTTCATAAACCTTTAGCATACTGGCTTATGCAGAGCTGCCAAGTTGCCCATTCCAGGAGGGAGACTTTTTGGCCAGTCCTGGATTTCTGCCAAACTCATCTTGGTGCATTATGGGACCTGCAGCTCTGACCTCAATGGATAGAATCATGGACTACAAATACTACGCTGCTTTGGGATGTAAGTTTAAAACCAGAACCGGACAAAATGTCTCCCTCCTGGAATGGGTAACTTGGCAGCTCTGCTTATGTGTGCAGAAAACTTCACTGGATAAAAAGAGATCAGGCTGGGGGTGTTCTTGAGGCATAGTTAATGGGTCAGCACTGATTATTGCTGACTGAAATAAATCTGCTGAGGCAAATTTTCAGCGTTTATTTTATAAACACCCACATATTTTATGGGTAGACATAACATGAGTGGAATCTGGGCAGGACTCACACTTATGTGTTTAATTTACAGGACACTATAAGCGATGCATGTACTTCTGGCATTTAGGTGCAAGCACTTCCATCAGCTCTGTGGTTGGATATAAGTGTTCATGCTTAAATTATAGGGGTGTATTTTCCTTCTCTAGCATTATTTTATAAAGGAAAGTAAATGCCTAGTTGCTTTTAAAGAACAGGTGCACAGTTAGAGAATTACCCCCTTTAGAGGAAGCTTAATTTTCAGTCAGTTTATATGGATGAATAGGTTATCAATAGAAATCAAACAAAATAAAACATGGAAAAGAAAATAAGATGATACCTTTTTTATTGGACATAACTTAATACATTTCTTGATTAGCTTTCGAAGGTTGCCCTTCTTCCTCAGATCGGAAATAAGCAAATGGAGGTAGCAGATAGTATATATGAGAGAAACATCAAAGCATTACTTTGACTGTCTGCACAGAGTGGGAGGGTGGGGGTATGCATGGGGACATCAAAGCATTTCATTGATATTCTAACAGAATGGTGTTGTTGGTAGGTGAGAGGAGGGTAATAAACAGAGAAATACAGCTTTATGTTTTATAATGAGTTAGAAAACCCAGATCCTTATTAAGTCCTGTTTGTTGGGTGTCAAAATATTCAATCATTCTTATTTCAAAGGTCTTACGTTCCTGTATTGTTTTAAATTACTTTTCAGTATTCTTACTGTGAAATCACTGGTTGCAGTGTTCTGGTCTTGTGAAGTGTTGGCCCACAGGGTGGGGGCCTGACTGGCACCGGCTATTTTCATGTGATGTCTGTGTAGATTGAATCTTGTCTTAAGCATCTGGCCTGTTTCTCCAATATAGCATCCTTCGTTACATTTCTTACACTGAATGATATATACCACATTGGAAGATGAGCATGTAAAATAGTCCTTTATGTTGAATATTTTCCTTTGTGAATGACTGTGGGGTCTTGTGAAATGTTTTGGCATAGTTTTTTTTCTGTTTTATGAAATGTTTGCTTATCGTGTTTTGTTTTTTTGTTTTTGTTCTTACAGCATTTCGCTCAAGCACTCTGAAATTCACTTTATTGTGTTATATACATTTCATAAGTAGCCAGTCTATGGAAGTGATTGATCTGAGCAGCATAAATGTCCAAATGTTTTGAAGGTAGTCAGTCAGTCCGTGACATTTATTTCATGCTACGAAAAAAAAACTAGTTGTGACTTGTGTCCAATGGAGATATACACCTGTTCATAGTATGTAGAACGGTTTGATAGGCTCTGCATCCTACACCAGATATGACTATATATATCTTCTCTCCCCATCTCCCACACACACAGAATCTGTATGGACTAACTGGTTTGGTGTCCAGGATGACAGCTCTGTTGGAGAAACATCTGGATCTCTGCCTCCTGTGCCTTCCTACAGCCAGCTTGAAGTGCACCTCCATATGATGCTGTTTACCACAGGTAACTGTCTACACCAAATCTTTTTTTAGTATTGCTTTCATTCAACCTGATTATTTTACTTTGCAGAACAATTTATTTATAAATGTATTTATTTATTACAATAATATCACAATGTATCAATAAGATTTGCTTGACCATTTTTAAAGTGTTGAGGGGAATTGTAAGAAACACCTTAACCTATAGGAGAAGCCATGTAATTCTGATTGATAACCCGGAATTTGACTAGTCTGTATTGATGATTGACAGTGCAATCATTTCATTACAGCCAGTCCTATGAACTGAATATTTTGGGGGTATTATAACAGAGTTGGATATCACAGCCATCTTTGGGCGGGAGGCTGTCAGCTGGAACCTTCCATTCTAGGGGCTACCTGAATTATGTATCTTCTTATGTTCTCTAAAACAAAATGATAGAAAAATACTCCAAATTTCTTTTTGCTTGTATCATCAGTAGTGTGTGTGTGTTGTTGATGACACAAAGTTGAAATGGAAATATTTTTTAAACAAAAACAAGAGTCAAACCCCAGAAATGACTAGGAAATTAAATAAAATTACAGTTTTTGCTTGCATGCCCCTGGTAGCAAATTTGCTTCTGCTGCATTTATTTGTTATTTTTTAGTTTTTGTGGTGGCCTTATCAAATTCCCCTGACCAAACACTTATATTTGACTACTTGATGAACTGTGCAGGAATGGCCTGAAAGGACCTGCATAAAGCTGAAAGAAAGTTCATATATGACAGTCGCTTAATGGTACAGCCAGTCCTTCAAATGACATCCTGTAAACACTGCCTGATCAGTCATGTCCCACCACCAAATATGTGACATGAATTAGTGACATCATGACAGTCATGCTGCTCTCAGTAATGGAGGGGAAATGCAAAAAAGCTACTTAATACTTTCTTTCTTTCTTTCTTTTTAATCAATGTTTTTGCAGTAGCATTTTGAACTGAGAGAAAACAAGTATCTGAAAAACAGTTTTTAACTATTTTCCATTTGAACAGAAGTGCAGTTACAAGTGTGAGTGGTGAGTTGTTGACTGGATGTACTAATATTAATTGTAATTTTTTGTTCTCTTCCAGCAGATGACTTGAAACCTCCTCCCTACAGTGAAGTCGCTCCTGATGGAAGTATCCCTAATGCTCATGTACCGAACATACTGGACAACTGTGATGCCAATAGCTGAGTGAGGCTCCTCCTCCTTATACCCCCACCATATCAATTAATATGGAGAGACAGGATAATTTGGTCCCCCCATATTCACAGGCTGTAAGACCAGCTGCTACAGCTGAATCACCAAATCCAGCACAATAGGGCAAAAAGGAATCATAAAATCCTTGGCGTTTTTACATTTTTGAAGACCATTTTTCTGCCTCTAACTTGTTTTACACTTAACGATTCAACAAGACAAACTCTAAGAAACAGATAATAGGACAAATGGAATGACTACACTTTTTCTTCAGACTCTACAAAAGACTCAGCTTTGCCTATGAGCAGATGATATTTTTTGTGTCTACGCAGTCAGTCTGTTTACAGAGGCTGTGCCCCCCCCCCCCAAAAAAGGAACAGCCTACTGTTTTGTTAATACAAGCACATAATACTTATTTTTTCCTGCTAGAAATACGTACCAGAAGAAATACATTGGATTCAGATATGCACTGAAAGAATGATTAGCAGTTCAATGTTCTTAGGATAAACACTAACAGTATGATGTGCTCTAGGATGTAAACAACATCCTTCTAGAAGCAAAGATCATGTGGGATGAGGCTGTACACATGACTATGTGTTGTCACCCTGGGAATCTGCCACTTTAGTTTGCTCTTGGAAAAGCCAGAGGAAGCAAGCTGGGGACTGGACACCACCAAACCTTTATGTGGCCAGCATGGGTGTTTTTGATTCTATATTCTGCAAGTACCAGGAGACTTGCAAGAAAAGCACTGTAAGAAGAGCATCACATATTAGGTCATCTTCACTTATTTGGATTTTTTTTGCTTTTAACTACTAAATCTCATGTGTTATTTTTAAAATGTATTGTAAAAATACACAAATCAAGAAGTGTATGTACCTTTTTATAGTCAATGATTTAAAAGAACAGAATTATTGCTGAAATAATTTTAAAAATACTTGTGGAATTCTAAAAAAAAATAAAAAGCTAATTTGTCATATATATATATATACAGTGGAACCATGCCCTTTTCCTCAACAATGAAATGGGCCCTAGGAAAGCTGTCATGTAAACTTTTTTTTTTCTCTCTCCCCTGCCCTCCCCCTCCATGTCCAGCGATTCTCCTCTTCCCTGCCCTCCCATCTGTGTCCCGCAATCCTCTCCTCTATTGTCCTCCCATCCCATCCATGTCCATCAATTTTCCCTGCCCTGCCCTTCCTCCCTCCCCTCAATGTCCCGCGATTCTCTCCTTCCCTTGATTTGTACCTGAACGTTCTATGGCTGGCTGGCACGGCTTCCGTTCCGTTCGTAACATCCCTCCTGACGTCAGCTCGCCTCCAGCGTTCCCTTCCCTCTCACTGTTCCGCCCTCTGACGGCATTATGTCTTGACATGAGGGCGGCACAGTGAGGGGGAATGGAATGCTGGAGGCTGGCTGACATCAGGAGATGTTAAGAACCCAGGCAGCCAGACATGGAACGTTGGAGGTGCAAATTATTATATAGGATATATATATAAAAAACAGATATCGTTGTTTAAGACCATAGTGTGTATTATTTTATAATACTGTGGTACTGCAAGGTACTTTGGCTTTCATAAAGCTGTGCTATTCTATGTCTTCTCAGTCACAGAGTATTTAATGATTTAAAAAAAATGTTGGACTCAGCATAGGTCTGGGTGCACAGGAGAGCACTTTTTTCAGATGTAGAAAGCTTAATTCTATTGAAAAACAGGAGTTGTGATTACAGATATTGATAAAAGAAGAATGTTGCAAAATTACTGTTTTGTACATAGTTATATCAATGATACAGTATAGTGTAATGATTTTATAACATCTCTCTTGAAAGGAGATACAGTAATTCTGAAAGACTGAGAGCCACCAATGTGAAATGGTAGTAAGATCACTCCTTTCGGTTAAGGGAGCCATTTAAAACCCAGTGCTGCAGTGAGTAGGAGTGACTAGAAATGGTGCCTTCTTCTGTTAGGCCACCAGGGACTCCAGTAAGCTGGGGTTGAGTTGGGGGGGGAGTCAAGTCTACTGGGGCACCATCAAATTCTATGGTGGAGGAATTGATTTTGGGAATCATAGGGGGATCAATGCTGTTGTTAGGAAAAATAGGGGAGGTGATGATGTCAGTCTTTCCATTTGCCCCATCAAGCAAGCACTTATGCATGCTTTGGGACAGATGTAATGCCACATGTAAAATTTTTGACATCCATGTATATTTCCCTTGTAATATGGGAAATACATGTGTTTTTTGAGACTCACTCAAGCAATCCTGGGGAACTGAGGAACTGAGTTTGATTCCCACTTCAGGCACAGGCAGCTCCTTGTGACTCTGGGCAAGTCACTTAACCCTCCATTGCCCCATGTAAGCCGCATTGAGCCTGCCATGAGTGGGAAAGCGCGGGGTACAAATGTAACAACAACAACTCCTTTCAATGCCTTGACCATGCCTCCTTGCAGTGGTGTGGATCACCATGAATAAAGAAGAGCTTTCTAAAATTTCTATTTGCACTTGTAGGTAATGTATATGTTGAGCCTCTATTTAGATATGGGGAAACTCCTAAAATAAGGGTCACAATATAGGAGGTCTTATGGGGGTGGGGATAGGTGGAATTTGAAATGCAAAGCTTTGTCCAGATAACTCTCAAAGTTATCCAAAGAATTTTTAATTTTTTTGGTATTGACTCTTGTATGTACACTTCATTGGTGAGATTTGGGCATGTTTTTCAATTGTCATTAAATTATGAAATCTTGCACCCATCCATGCCCACACGCAGTTGATGCTGATGTATTCAGCCTGGATCTAACAGAGAGTGGCAGTACTGAGGGAGCAGGAGGGCACATGATTGCAGGGTCTCTTTCTGTCAAAGTGGTTTCCATTCAAAGGAGGGGGGAGGAACAGCTGCAGCAAAGAAAGGGAATGCCAACCCATCCACATTGCTCGTTTTAAAGAATCAATGTTACAAACATTAGAAGTGGACACTGCTCTGTCCTCATTTCTCCCCACATCGAAAAAGTATGCAAAAAACTAGTATGTGGTATGTCAGACATGCAAAGAGGGGGATAATCGAACGGGGACAACCATCTGTAAGGGCGCTCATCTCTAAAGACGGGGGCATCCCGTATTATCGAAACAAGATGGGCATCCATCTTTTGTTTCGATAATACGGTCAGGGACACCCAAATCTCAACATTTAGGTCGACCTGAGAGATGGGTGACCTCGGTTTTTGCCGATAATGGAAACTGAGGACGCCCATCTCAAAAACAGCCAAATCCAAGGCATTTGGTTGTGGGAGGAGTCAGCAATCGTAGAGTACTGGTTCCCCTGACATGCCAGGACACCAACCGGGCACCCTAGGGGGTACTGCAGTGGACTTCAGAAATTGCTCCCAGGTGCATAGCTCCCTCACCTTATATGCTGAGCCCCACAACTCCCCCCCCCCCAAAACCCACTCCCCACAACTGTACACCACTACCATAGCCCTTAGGGATGAAGGGGGGCACCTAGATGTGGGTACAGTGGGTTTCTGGTGGGTTTTGGAGGGCTCACATTTACTACCACAAGTGTAACAGGTAGGGGGGAGGGAATGGGCCTGGGTCTGCCTGCCTGAAGTGCACTGCACCCACTAAAAACTGCTCCAGGGACCTGCATACTGCTGTGATGGAGCTGGGTGTGACATTTGAGGCTGGCATAGAGGCTGGAAAAAAGTTTTAATTTTTTTTTTTTGGTTGGGGGGGGGTTGGTGACCACTGGGGGAGTAAGGGGAAGGTCATCCCCGATTTCCTCCGGTGGTCATCTGGTCAGTTCGGGCACCTTTTCGAGGCTTGGTCATGAAAAAAAATGGACCAAGTCGGCCAAATGCTTGTCAGGGACACCCTTCTTTTTTCCATTATCGGCCTAAGATGCCCATCTCTTAAGCATGCCCACATCCCGCCTTCGGTACGCTGCCGACACGCCCCCGGGAACTTTGGTCGTCCCCGGCGATGGAAAGCAGTTGAGGATGCCTAAAATCGGCTTTCAATTATGCCAATTTGGGCACCCCTGAGAGGACGCCCATCTCCCGATTGTGTCGAAAGATGGGCGCCTTTCTCTGTCGATTATGCCCATAATAGTGTATCCAGAAAATAAAGCCAATAAGTACACCAATGTTATTTGTCAATACATTCCCAGCCTTCCGGTTCCTTTGCTTAGATTCTCCTCTACCCTTTAACTCTAATGTTGTGTTCTTCCTCTTGGCATTTGGCGAACAGAACCAAAGCAACCACCACAAGCAGGAAATAGGTCTGTTTGGGAGAAATAGAAATAGCCCTCTTCCCAACTCTGCAGGCCTCATTTCTAATCAGCAAGCCCCTGAATAGGAAGACAGAAGAAGTCAGCATACAAACGTGCCATACTTTCATTGTTGCTTCTGCAGCTGGCCATCTTATTCATTCCATGCAGCAGTGGTGGTTTTGTCTGCTTCCCAGCTGACGTGACACTGGGAGATGCTGCAAGTAGCTCAAGTTGGAGGAGAAAGTACAGAAGTAGGCTGCTTTGTATAGGAGTAGTGTGTGGTTGTCTCTTGTATTCCATCTACCATCTTTAGTATGACAGCGGTAGACTGGATATGTACCTCATGACAGGCTTCCAGGGGTTCCCTGGGGGGTTACATGGGCCCCTGGATGAGAACCACAGTCCTACAATACCATCCTCAGTGTCAAATTGCTAGTCTTCTGTGCATTCTTCTCATTCTAAGAATGCTTAAACATGCAAAAGTTATTTACAGATAAACAGAGGAGCCTAATTTTGTGATGATCCTCTGCATTTGGGAAATAAGGATAAAGCCAGAGATCACACAGAATCCTGGGTATTGCAGCAGGAAAGGAAAATGTTGAGACAACAGAGGCTTTAAGGTCTTTGCTAATCTGTTGTACCTATGTAATAAGCATTTTTCTCATAGGCCTAGGAGGCCAATATTGTTCCAGGACTAGGAACATCTATATGTTAAATATACAATGGTCAAAATTATGTCAACAGTGGTCGTCGGCTTTTTAAATGCTTATCACTGCCAGCTAACTTTGACCTTGGTATTTAATGCCAAGCCATGTCCGGGTGCCAGCCAATATCCAGCCAGGGCTCACATAAGACAGTTATGTGGTTCCTGGCTAAATACCAGCTGGGACCCGTGTAAGTGGATCTGTTATTTTCTTCACCCCCCTACCCCAAGATCAGATCCCCTCCCAAATCCCTCCTCACTCACCTACCTGTAGCCCCCCCCCCCCCCAACCCTGGTACCCAGGCAGGGGTGATCCTTATTCCTGTCCTGTGTAGGTCAGTCAGTAAATGGAAGCCTAATCTCTAGTGGTTGTACTGCAAGACTACCGCTAGAGCTCATAGCAACCATTTTACTAATGGAGCCACTAGGGGCAGGAGTGGGGATCACACCTACCTTAGCTTATCCTGTTGGACCACCAGGAATCGTAGAGTAGGGAGGGGGGTTCAAGAGGGGTGGTGGTCTGTTCTGAAGGGTGGGTCCTGAAGGGAGAAAGGGCAGGAGGGAGAGAATTGCTTCCACATTTTTGGCTGCTACCCAGAAGCTATGCAGGTGCTGACCAATATCATGCTGGCACCCACATAGCTAAGTGACCAAAGTTAGGACAATAATGTAATGCGGTCCTATTTGATCACTTAGCTATGCAGGCACTGGCGAATATCGATGGCAGCCTGCAGAATGTGACTTAAGTGGGCTTGAGCCTCTTTTGCCCGCTTAAATTTTTTTCAATATAAGGCCCACAGTATTTATCTTGAGTCAAAAACTCAGTTTTATACAATATCAATAAATTGTTAATAGGATTTGCTACCTTAATAAATTTTTTAAAGGAAGTAAAAACAAAGGAAGCTGGGCAGCTTTTGTCTCCTTCTGCTCTTATGTTTCCTGTATATCAGGATGCTTTCTAATGAATGGATTTTAATCCCTATTTGACTGATAAAAATGATGTGACCTGTTCTCAGGTAAGGTAAGTCTGTGTTTCATGCTTGCAAATAATTTTTTTCTTAAACTAAACAGTTTCTTTTGAATTCAAATAATTTGTTTCTCTAATATGTCTAAGAGACACTTAATAGGAAAAGATTTACCACTTTTTTTTGCTCTTTCAGCGGTAATTTTTGCAGTGCCTTGTAAGAGTTTATTTCACTGCTCTACACATATTGGTCCAGATTCAGTTAATGGCGCCCAAAATTAGGCACTGTTTTGATCTGCAGCAAGATAGTATTCTGTAAAGGTCACTCTGCCCTTTAATACTAGCTTAGTGTGCATTTTGTGCTTACCTTTGGGTGCAAGCACTTACACCTGCCAAAAGCTGATGTAAATGCTGGCACCTAACTAACATCAACAGGGTTGCCAGATGGAAAAAAAATTCCCAGCCCAAACATGCCCAAAGGAGACCAAAATAGCCAAAGCTGCCCAATGGGCAGGGGGGGGGGGGGGAAATCCTCCTTCCTTCCGTCCCATAGCTGTTGTGTGGCTACTTTTGGCATGACTTGGGCTGTAACCTTACCTGTGTGCTGCTGCTCAGTTTGCTCTGCCTGCCTCCATTCTCTAGTCCTCACTCCACATGCTGCAATAATCAGCTGCACCACTCTCCTCCATAATGTACTGCTCACAGTGGTCTCTACTTGACTTGCTCCTCCCTCCTCCAGAGTAGACCAGACCATCAGTGTGATGAGTCATCATCAGCTGATGATGACCTCATAACCTACCTCACCCTCCTAGTGGTCAAATTTAGAGCTGGAATAAGGCTTGAGATGTTATGCAGGTCAAGCAAGCTAGGAGGTGGCTCTTGAGAGGACAGCTGTGCCAACCCCCCCCCCCCCCCCCCACACTACTACTGAGCCCCAACCTGCCTCTACCATCACCAGCTAGGAGGAGGAGGTGGCTCTGGAAAGGACAGCTGTGTGCCCACCCTACTACTGAGGCCCAGCCTGCCTCCACAATCACCAGCAACACCACCACCACTGTGGTGCAGCTTCTTACCACTCTTGCAATGGCAACTTCCACCACCAGCTCTACCACTCTGGCCCTGGAAGGTGCCACCAACAGCAGCAGTCAACTACTGCTGTTGGTCAGTATTCCCCCACCCCCATCTTCCCTCAGCCCCGTGGACCTGCACCATTCCTCACCCACCTCTTCTGCCCCATTATCCCCATTGGGGCCCTACCCACATCTATCCCTGGTCATCCACTACCTTGATCCCCTGGTTGTCCCGCTTGGCTCCCTTTTGAGGAACAGCACCATCCTGGGAGCCATAGGCCCCTCCAGCCCTGGATGTAACAGCACCAAACTCCCCCCCCCCCCCCCCCCTCAACAGGCATGACCTCTTCAGGGCCAGGATGTGGTAATGCACCATGTCACCTGGCCTTGAAGAAGTCACACTGGCTGTCCTGTGGGAGGAGCTTCAGCTTTTGCAACAGGGACTGACAGAGTTGAGGTACCACTTCAGGGCCCACGATGACAGATTGACCACTGTTCAGGGGTCATTAGGAAACCTGGCACTCACAGAGGCCAACCTGACATTGGCCCTAGTGGGGCATGGATCATCAGGCTTGAGGATACCTGATGGTCCATGCCACACAGACTCACAGGGTGGTCTAGCTCCTCTGGGGAGCTGTTTTATCCACCACCATTCCCTTCTTCCCCACCCTTACTATCCCTCACCCCTTCCATTGTATATAGTTTTTAAATGTTATACAAATACAAGTTTGGAAAAATGTTAAAAATCAGGTGTGGTCTGTTTATTTGGTATCAGCATATATGTTGGCTGCCTTGGCATCATTACCATGGGCAGCTGTAACATTCATCACACACAGCAAAATATCTAGATTTTGACCTACATCCTATCCTCTCCACTGTGGCCCAGTCTCATACCAAAGTTAGGGAGTGTTCCAGAGCCTGCTTCCAAAAAACCCCACTAAAGGCACACAGCCTTTATATACCTAATACCCTCATACTTAAGCCTTAATATGACAAATGATGTATCCTGTACTCACTCTGGACTATGTTGGAAAACCCAAAGCACAAGGAGACAGCATCAGTGAGGGTTGACTCAAGATTCAGGACCCAGTAAGTCCAAATCTGTGCTAGATAGGGAAGGCTATTAACAACCTGAGCACATTCACAAAGCAGCAGTCTAAGTGTGAAGGGGGACATTCTACAGGACAGATAAAAGATCAAGCAGTAAAAGTGATCTGCAAAGCTGTACTGGTACAACACAGAGCTCTGTGAATTCAGATTGCTAGAGTGAGAGAGGTTTTGTTTTCCAGAGTGCTATATAATAATTCCTCTCCACTCATTTACCATTTATTTTATTTATTATATTTTTACCCCGCGCTTTCCCACACATGGCAGGCTCAATGCGGCTTACATAGTAACAATAAGAAGAATTACAAGTCGTAAAAAGAATATACAATTTGTAGTAAACGTAATATTAGTGGGGTTAACGGATAAGTATGTTTAACAAAGGAGGAATTAGATGTATAAGTAAATTGAACATAGGAG
The DNA here is from genome assembly GCF_901765095.1 of Microcaecilia unicolor. Lineage (NCBI taxonomy): Eukaryota > Metazoa > Chordata > Amphibia > Gymnophiona > Siphonopidae > Microcaecilia > Microcaecilia unicolor. The sequence goes on along the minus strand of NC_044031.1, from coordinate 367,509,325 downwards.
GAGTGAGGTGCAGAAGCATTATCAGAGGCATTAACTTAGGAACACAGTTCAGGAGTTCCAACATAGTGAAATGTCTTCCAGGATGTTCAGCTACAAGATGTACAGACCAAATACTAAAAGTGATCCAAGAAGAGAGCAAGGCTTCAATAAGTGGCTTCAGTCTTGGTGTAAAGAAGAAGGTTTTAGATACATAGGAGAATGGTGTAATATGTGGAAAAATAACAGGCTGTACTGTAATGATGGGCTACATCTTTCTGTGATGGGAAAAAGGATCCTTGGGGCGAAATTCAGACAATATGTTTCTAGACATTTAAACTAGAGGGTAGGGGTGACAAAAGGAAACAAGGGATTTAAGAAAGTCACCCCCAGAATAAACATGATGGCAGAGAGAAAGGTCATGTAAATATAGAAAACCACCCAAACTCACTAAGCACATGGAAAGTTATGTGCACAAATGCTTGTAGTCTAAGAAAAAAAGGTTCAAGACTTGCAAGTCCTGATGTCTGAAGAAAACTTGGATATTGTTGCTATTACATAGACGTGGTTCAACGATTCTCATGAATGGGATGTGACCGTCCCGGGCTGTAATCTTTTTAGGAAGGATAGAGAGGGCCGAAGAGGTGGAGGAGTGGCTCTGTGAGAGACAATATCAGAGCGGCTGAAATGCGGGGAACCTGGGGAAAAGAAGAAGCTTTATGGATTGTCCTGGAAAGAGAAGACGGAACCTGTATCCACACGGGAGTTATCTACAGACCTCCTGCACAAACGGAGAAGTTAGACAAGGATCTGATAGAAGATATTCAAAAGATTGGTATGAAAGGGGAGGTGCTACTGTTGGGAGATTTCAATTTGTCTGACGTAGACTGGAATGTCCCGTCTGCGGAATCGGAAAGAAGTAGGGAGATTGTGGATACCTGTCAAAGTGCCTTGCTCAGACAAATAGTGACGGAACCCACAAGGAAAGGGTCGATGCTGGATCTAGTGCTCACTAATGGAGGTAGTGTTTCCAACATCCGGGTGGGTGCCCACATATGTAATAGTGATCATCACACCGTATGGTTTGATATAAGGAAGAAGGCAGAGTACGGATGCACAAAACTCAAAGTACTGGATTTCAGACATACTGATTTTGATAAAATGGGGGAATACCTGAAGGAGTTGTTGATGTGGGAAGGTGTAGGAGAAGTGGAAAAACCGTGGTCCACGCTAAAGGCTGCTATAAATATGGTGACTGATCTTTTTATGTGGAAAGTAAACAAAAACAAGAGAAGCAGGAAGCCTATATGGTTCTCCAAACAAGAGGCTGAAAAAATAAGACCAAAAGAGGCTTTGTTCAAGAAATACAAAAAACACAAGAGGATCATGGAAAAGATTATCAGATTAAACTGAAAGAAGCGAAGAGGGAAATACGGCTAGCGAAAGCGCAAGTGAAAGAAAAGAATGGCTAAAGATGTAAAGAGAGAGGTGACAAGACCTTTTTCAGATATATTGGAGAAAGGAGAAGAGATAAAAAATGGAATTGCGAGACTGAAAGATAATGAGAATGGCTATGTGGAGAATGATGAAGATAAAGTGAATGTGCTAAACAATTATCTCTCTTTGGTGTTCACAGAGGAAAATCCTGGAGAAGGACCGTGTTTGGCTGCCGAGGGAACGTCTGGAAATGGAGTGGATACTGCGCCGTTTACGGAAGAAAGAGTTTATAAACAGCTGGAGAATCTGAAGGTGGACAAAGATATGGGGCTGGATGGGATACATCCCAGGATACTGAAGGAGCTCAGAGAGGTCCTGGCAGGACCTCTTAAAGATTTATTTAATAGATCTTTAGAGATGGGAGAGGTTCCATGAGATTGGAGACAAGCTCATGTGGTCCCTCTTCACAAAAGTGGAGACAGGGAAGAAGTGGGAAACTACAAACCGGTAAGTCTCACGTTGGTGATAGGAAAAATAATGGAGTCGCTGCTGAAGGAAAGAATAGTTAACTTTCTAGAAGCCAATGGGTTACAGGACCCGAGGCAACATGGCTTTACCTGCCAAACGAATCTTATTGACATTTTGACTGGGTAACCCAAGAACTGGATGAGGGACGTGCGCTAGATGTAATCTACTTGGGCTTCAGCAAAGCCTTTGATACGGTCCCCCACAGAAGACTCGTGAATAAGCTGAAAGGGTTGAACTTAGGACCGAAAGTGGTGAACTGGATAAGAAACTGGTTGACCGACAGGTGGCAGAGGGCGGTGGAAAATGGAATCTGCTCGGAGGAAAGGAAGGTGAGCAGTGGAGTTCCTCAGGGGTCGGTGCTGAGGCCTATTCTATTTAATATATTTGTGGGAGATTTTGCTGAAGGGTTGGAAGGAAAGGTGTGCCTTTTTGCAGATGACACGAAAATAGCCAATAGAATGGATACCCTGGAGGGAGTAGAAACGATGAGAAGGGATCTCCGAACGTTAGAAGAATGGTCGAGGGCCTGGCAGTTAAAATTTAATTACTCTACTATCAGGGAAAATTTTAATTAACCGGAGTACCAATATTGCAAATAGTAAACCATCAAGCACTCGCACTACAATTGCATTATTATTTTTCCAATAAAAACTACCTTCCATTGTGCCACATCAACAAATCCACCCTCCCATCCCACAACAGGCAACCCCAGAACTCCCTGCACACCAGCCCAACAGACGGTCACACTCACCCACAACCACCACACCCACAAATTCAGGTCCAATCAACAGTGATCACAACGATGCCAACAAATCACACTCAGAGCCCCAACATTCGCTCTCAATATGGCAACTCCAAATCCCTGTAGAGCCAAGCAGGACTCCACAGCCCGTGTTCCAAAAACACCCAACTGTCCATGTCCTCTGTACAACACCGATCACAACACTCTCAATGTAACGAACAGTGCAATGAGATGCCAAATAAAGAAGACGCCACATTCCCCTGCACCATGAAGAGGAATTCTATCCATCGTTTTCACATTAATGACTTTATCACAGGAGCCCATATCTGTTCCCATTTTGCTAGGGTTTTATGTTCCTTAGTCATTAGCTTTTCCATGTCACTTATATACCTAACCAAATTACACCAACGGCGTATTGAAGGGCATTCATTCTTCTTCCACATCTGTGCGATCAGCAACCGAGCTGCATTAAAGCAGTGTTTAGCCAATTGGCTTCTTCCAGCATTAAGCCCGGCAATAGATCTATTAAATAAGAACACAGCCGGATCCCAAGGGATCTGTCCCTCCACCCACACTTGCACTCTTCCTCCCACCGACTTCCAAAATGCTTTTACTTTTCTACAGGACCACCAAATATGTCCCATTGTGCCTTCCTGTCCACATCCCATCCAGCATAATTTTGATGTCCCTGGGAACATATGATGTAGCCTCACCGGAGTGAGATACCATCGGTACAGTACCTTTGTGCAGTTCTCTTGAATATTGACTGCCCTGGAGCTATGAACTGAAGCCCGCTCCATCTGCTGCCAAAGTTCAGGCGTATAGGTCACCTCCAGTTCCTTTTCCCACCTATCACAGAGCTTACTGCTAACCTCTAATGAATCCCTCATATGGCCATATAACTTAGAGATCAGTCCCTTAGTTTCTTCAGTCTCCACACACATTCTCTCTAACAAAGTAACCTCTCCCCTTAATTTACTTTTTAGACCAGATGTCTGAAGAAAGTGAATAATCTGATTATAGGCATACCTATCTTGTTGAGGTAGATCATACTCAGCTGCTAGTTCTCCAAAAGTAATAAAGTGCTCTTCTTTCATTAATTGCCCCCACCATATCAACCTACTCTTTCCCCAGTTAATAAAAGGGAAGGGGAGCATCCAGGAGGGAACGCAGCATTATATGCTATAGGTGTCAAACGTGATTCATGAAATCCTTTCACTCGCTCTAATTTATCCCAACATGAAAAAGTATATTGTATGATAGGGTTAAGAGACTGAGGAAGATATCTATTTTTAGGTGCCAACCAAAGTAATTGCCCTAACTTTAGGGGGCTACGAATCATAAATTGTTCCATTCTGATCCATAGTTTATGATCTGATTCATGAAACCACTCAATAGCAGCTTTTGCCTGAGCTGCCCTGTGGTATAACCCCAAATGTGGCACACCCAATCCCCCCTTTCCTTTACGGGCTACATACAAAATAGACCTGGGGAGTCGAGGTTTACGACTCTGCCATATAAAGTGTTGAAGCTTGGTTTGTAGCGACCGAAGCATACGTTCATCAATTGGCAAAGGTATAGACTGGAAGAGGTATAACAGTCTTGGTGGTACGTTCATTTTAACTGTTGCTATTCGCCCAAACCATGATAAATGCAGTGGGTCTCATCAGATCTTTCCCAGTTCCTTTATTAGTGGTAGATAGTTAACTGCACTCATGTCTTCCATCTTACGTGTGAGTGTTACACCTAGATATCTTATTCCCTGGGTGACCCAAGTTAACGGGTAAAGCTGACGACAGGTCCGATACTCTATCTCTTCCATCCCTACTGCCATCGCCTCGGTTTTGTATAGTTGATTTTGAAACCCGAGACTTGGCTGTACGATTCAATTTCAGCAAACACTGCCGGCATAGATGTCAAGGGAGAGGTAAGTGTCAGCAAAACATCATCCGCAAAAAGGGCAATTTTTGATTCCCAGGCACCCGCCTTCACCCCATGGATTCCATGATTAGATCTAATATTATAAGCTAAAGGTTCCATTACCAGGGCGAATAAGAGAGGGGAAAGAGGGCACCCCTGGCGTGTACCTCGGTGTAGTTCAAAAAAGGGAGAGGTGCAGCCATTAATTCTGACACATGCCCTAGGAGCTGCGTATAGTTCCTGGATTAGGCCTCTAAACATAGGTCCAAAGCCAAACCTCTGTAATACCATATGCAAAAAGGCCCAATGTACTCTATCGAATGCTTTTTCAGCATCGATACTAAGTAAACAGCATGAGGATCGTTGTTGTTTCGCCAAGTATAGCACATCCAACGTCCTCCTAATATTGTCAGAGGCTTGTCTTCCCAAAAGAAAACCCACCTGATCCGAATGCACCAAGGTTGGTAGGACATTCACCAACCGAGTAGCCATTACTTTAGCCAGAATATGCACATCAACATTAAGTATGGAAATCGGGCGGTAAGAGGCGCATTCAGTCACCTCTTTGTTAGGTTTAGGAATAACTGCTATCCACGCATCCTTCATGGTAGGAGGTAAGTTTCCTCCCTCCCGCACATAATTTAGGACCTCAGTCAAAACTGGTGCAAGGTATGGGGCAAAAGCTTTATAGTACTCCCCCCGTATACCCATCCATACCCGGTGATTTACCTGTCTTTAGTGACTTAATAGCTGTGAGTACTTCCTTAACATCAATCTGAGCTTCCAACATATCCCAATGTTCCTGTCGTAGGGATGGGAGATTCAATTTCTCTAAGTATGTCTGAATAGCAGTATTTTGAATAGAGGGGTCATTAGTGTATAATTCAGCATAAAAAGTCTGAAATCGGTTTCTAATAGCTTGAGATGTGGAGAGAATCTTACCTTCCCTATCTTTGATCCTAAATATATTTCTATCCACCCTAAGTTTACGCAACCTAACTGCCAATTGATGACTAATTTTATTTTTCTCTTTATAAACATGTAAATGGAGTTTTTCATTAACAAAATCAAGATCCTTAGCGAGCAGTACATCGAACTGCAATCTCGCCTTCTGGAATGATCTATAGATCGTAGGGGAGCCTGTGCGTTTATGTTGAACCTAAAGTTCTGCAATCTGGTTCCTCCAATACCGCTTCAGGTATTCTTTCTGCTGTTTGAGGCGCCCAGCCACTGTCATAAAATGCCCTCGTGAGACTGCTTTCAAAGCTTCCCATACTACAGCAATGGAGGGACCAGATCCCAAATTAAAGCATAAATATTCTTTAAGTACTTTCACATAATTCTTGCAGATCTGTTCGTCTTTAAGCATAGTATTATTCAAGGCCCATTGCTTATGGGAGCCATCTTCACTAGAGAGAGAAAGCAGTACTGTACAGGGGGCGTGGTCCGAAATAGTTATGTTTCCTATTCGTGCATCTCTCACATGTCTCCCCAGCAACTTGTCTACAAAAAGAAAATCGATGCGAGAATATGAAGCATGCACTGAAGAATAAAAGGAGTCATCTCGATCAAACGGGTGCCCATCTCGCCAAACATCAAAAAGCCCCATCTCTTCTACACAGGAGGCCAGATGTTCAGCCAGTGTTCTGTCCGCCCGAGAGACTGTCCCCGAACAATCCAGCTCATGGTGGCATTAAAATCACCTCAAAAAATAAGATAGCCTCCCTCTACATATCGCACATTTTTCTTCAATGTTTTAAAAAATGAGGCCTGGCCCGTATTTGGCCCATAGATAGATCCCCAAGTGTATTCCCTAGACTCCAGCGTTCCACGAACAAACAGAAAACGGCCAGCTGGGTCTCTCTTGATTTGCTGGATCTGTATAGGTATGCTATCATGAAAAAGTAAAGCCACTCCTCGCTTCTTACTATTCGCGATGTCAGAGGCATAAAAAATTTTTGAGTAATATGTTGGACGAAACAGATATTCATGTGCACGCTTCAAGTGTGTTTCTTGTAACATTACCACCTGTGGTCACAATCTAGCTAGTTCTTGGTATATCAACTGTCTTTTTCTTGGAGCATTTAAACCCTTAACATTTAAAGTAAGTATCTTCAAGTCAGACATCATCTTTTTTCCAAAAAGAAAGCAAAATATATATGTAAGCATTAAATCTCATTTGGTATAGAACTTTCCCCCACTTAGGTTCTGAAAACAAACATATTCCCCCCCCCCCTCCCTCCCCAAACAATATTTTCTATGTGGCAGAGAGAGAAAAAACTTCTCCCCTCTACCACTCTGAACTCCCAACAAGGCCAACAGCCTCAGCCCCGGCTTTCCATCCCCTCCCCCCCCTCCCCCCACACCCAGAGCCCTTTCTTCAAACTCGGTATAGTTACAAAAAAAAATAACAGTGTTCCTCTCATATTCCTGGTAACCTTGTCAGCCCACGAAGGGAAACTAAAACACAGCCCTGTGCCATTCACAGTTCAAGTTGCAGATAGTGTTGCCGCCAATCGTGGCTTCTTCGCTTTATTAAACGCTTGTTGCCATTGACGGACTTTGTCCCGAGCCTTGTCTGCCGCTGTGGTGTCCTCAGCTTCCATTTCCATCAGGCCCGCCTCTTGTAGCAACTGCTTCGCGTCTGCAACAGTACGCATCCGGTGGGATTTGCCCGCTATGGCAAAACATAATGCAAATGGAAAAGTCCATCGGTATTTAATGTTGTGTTTGTTCAGGGTTGCCAATACCGGTTTCATCTCTCTACGCCATTGCAACGTATGTGCAGACAGGTCTTGATATATTGTGATCAAAGAGTCATTATATCGCAGCTCTTTCTGCTGGCGGGCTTGAGCAAGTAGAATTTCTTTTTCAGAAAACTTCCAAAACCGGACAACTATGTCCCTCGGTTTATTATTCTGGGGAGCACCCAAAGCTCTATGTGCCCGTTCAATTTCTGGCATAGGGGTGTCCGGCATTGCGGCTAATAATTGCCCACAAATCTCCTGTACAATTTTCAGGACCTCTTCCTGAGCCCCTGTTTCTGGCACTCCCCGAAATCGCAAATTCTTGCGTCTGCTGCGATTTTCAATGTCATCAAGTTTATATTGTAAGTCGGTCAGCTGCTTTTCAACTCCGTCTTCTCGCTGCCTCATTTGTTGCACATATTCCACGTGCTCATCCATACGCAGTTCCAAGTCTTCAATACGCGTTCCCACTTCCTTGAGCTCACTTCGCAAGTTATCAATTCTTTCCACAATGTCCGCCTTCATATGCGCTAAGTCTTTTCGAAGCTCGAGGAGCAATCGTGCGGAATGCGATTTTCTAACTGCACCTGTTTCTTCCTCTGATATCCCGGATTCAAAATCTGAGGCCTCCTCAGGCTGCGGCGAGACATGGCGCGATGGAGTTTTGGACGTGCGTTGACTGCTACGTCCCCCTCCGTTGGCCTCCGAACTTTTTAATTTTTGAGACATCGTACCGTCCCTTTCTTCAGGTAGGCTTCAATCTTCAAGAGAAGTAAGGATTTCGTCGTTTGTAGTGCTAAATTTCGCTATATTTGCTGGGTTGGTCGGGAGCAACGGGATCAAGCCTCCATCGAGGACAGTGACGTCACCGGAAGTCGCTTTCCAGTGGTTTTAAGTTGTGGGGGATCTAGAAGATGTAGTCCAACTGTCCACCAGCTTTCAGAATTCTCTTCAGTGGTGGACGATTCGATCCAATTTGACCATGGGGCAACCATTCCTCAGCCACAGAAAGTGCTGACGATGGATGTATCTCTCCTGGGTGGGGAGCTCATTTAGATGGGCTCCACACTAAGGGAGCCTGGACCTTTCAGGAAAAAGGTCTGCAGATCAACCTCCTGGAATTAAGAGTGATCTGGAACGCTCTAAAGGCTTTCAGAGATCAGCTGTCCAACCAAATCATCTTAATTGAGACAGACAATCAGGTTGCCATGTACTACACCAACAAGCAGGGGGGCACTGGATCTCGCCCTCTGTGTCAGGAAGCTGTCCAGATGTGGCTTTGGGCATGCCGTCATGGCATGTTTCTCCAAGCCACTTATCTGGCAGGTGTAAACAACAGTCTGGCCGACAGACTGAGCAGGATAATGCAACCTCACGAGTGGTCACTAAACATGGGCGTGGTCCGCAAAATCTTCCGAGCGTGGGGCACCCCCTCTGTGGATCTTTTTGCCACTCAGATCAATCACAAGGTCCCTCAGTTCTATTCCAGGCTTCCGGCCCACGACAGACTAGCGTCAGATGCCTTTCTCCTACATTGGGGGACAGGCCTTCTGTATGCATATCCTCCCATGCCTCTAGTAGGGAAGACTTTGCTGAAACTCAAGCAAGACTGCAGAACCATGATCCTGATTGCACCCTTCTGGCCGCATCATATTTGATTCCTTCTTCTTCTGTCCTCCGAAGAACCGTGGAGATTGGAGTGTTTTCCAACCCTCATCACTCAGAACGAGGGGTCGCTTCTACATCCCAACTTCCAACCTCTGGCTTTCACGGCCTGGATGTTGAAAGCTTAGAATTCACCTCCTTGGGTCTTTCAGAGGGTGTCTCCCGAGTCTTGCTTGCTTCCAGGAAAGATTCCACAAAGAGGTGTTAACTCTTTTAAATGGAGGATGTTTGCCGTCTGGTGTGACAGCAAGGCCCTAGATCCTATTTCTTGTCCTACACAGACCCTGCTTGAATACCTTCTACACTTGTCAGAGTCTAGTCGAAAGACCAACTCCGTAAGGGTTCACCTTAGTGTGATTAGTGCTTATCAGCAATGTGTAGAGGGTAAGCCTATCTCTGGACAGCCTTTAGTTCGCTTCATGAGAGGTTTGCTTTTGTCAAAGCCCCTTGTCAAACCTCCACCAGTGTCATGGGATCTTAATGTCATTCTCACTCAGCTGATGAAAGCTCCTTTTGAGCCACTGAATTCCTGCCATCTGAAGTACTTGAACTGGAAGGTTGTTTTCTTGGTGGCAGTTACTTCAGCTCGTAGAGTCAGTGAGCTTCAGGCCTTGGTAGTGCATGCACCTTATATCAAGTTTCATCACAACAGAGTAGTCCTCCGCACGCACCCTAAGTTCCTGCCAAAGGTGGTGTCGGAGTTCCATCTGAACCAGTCAATTGTCTTGCCAACATTCTTTCCCCATCATCATAACGGCCCTGGCGAAAGCAGTTTAGACACCTTGGACTGCAAGAGAGCATTGGCCTTTTACGTGGAGCGGATGAAGACCTTTAGACAGTCTGCCCAGTTGTTTGTCTCTTTTGATCCCAACAGGAGGGGAGTCGCCATCGGAAAACACACAATCTCCAATTGGCTAGCAGATTGCATATCCTTCACTTATGCCCAAGCTGGGCTGACTCTGGAGGGCCATGTCACGGCTCATAATGTTAGAGCCATGGCTGCATCAGTGGCTCACTTGAAGTTAGCCTCCATTGAAGAGATTTGCAAGGCTGCAACGTGGTCATCAGTCCACACATTCACATCTCACTACTGCCTCCAGCAGGATACCCGATGTGACAGTTGGTTTGGGCAGTCGGTGCTGCAGAACCTGTTCAGGGTTTAGATCCAACTCCTCCCCCCTAGACTAATTTTTTTAGTTCAAATATTTAAGCCTTGTATTTTACTGCATTAGGGTGTGGATACATGTATTGTTACTGCCTTATTTTTAATACCTTTCAGCATGTTTACTGAAAATTTGATTTAAGTAAGTGCACAATAACTCATGTTAAGAGGTAAAATGCGTGAGTTCTCTTTTTTTCTGTTCAGTGTGTGTGTGTATATATATATATATATATATATATATATATATATATATATATATATATATAGTCAATATTCTGGTGGAATCACAAATCAAACAGAAAAAGGGGTTAAGTGCTTCCATAGCAATCAAACAAACCAGCAAAAGGTGGAAGGAAACAAAACATTCCAAGAACTGCAGAAGTCCGATATCTTCCAGATGTAAAAAAGTTTTATTCTCCAATAAGGATAACATAAACAATCCAGACCCAACACAGACTGTGTTTCAGCAATGTGCTTTCCTCAGGGGTCGTAACTGTACTTGAAGACAAAACCAATAAAAAGAAGAACCTTTAATGCCGGCGCTAACACCAACAGCAGCAACACAGTGTGTGAGTCAGAAAAACCATTGCTGGATAAATTAGCCATAGATATTCAATGCCGGTCCATGTCCAGACACTGACATTGAATTAGGGCCTGACCAGACTGCTGCTAGCCACCAGAACTTATGCAGGTCCTGAATGATATTCAGCCACGACCCACACAAGATACTTATATAGGTCATAGCTGAATATTGGCTGAGACCCACATAGTGGCATTCATATATCCTAGCCCCCCCCCCCCCCCCATTGAGCTCCATATTCCAATGTCCCCTCACAAGCACATCTCATCCTGGGTCTCCCCTCAGGTCTACTTACCAACCCTGGTGGTCTAGTCTGGTTAAGTACTGCTGAATGTTGCAGGAGAGAAGCACAGTCCTAATAAACATTATTTTGCAACATAGAGAAATTTTATGCATCTGTGGTCCTGGCCATCCAAGTTTAACTGTAGCTTCAGGGTACATGGACAAATAAGCCTTACTGGAACTGAGCTAGATTCACCAGAAGATAACAAGTTTCTATACAGCAGAATAGTCAGTCTAGGAATAAAGCTTGGAGAGCTAAGCTGTTTTCTTACAGATGTGAGACACTAGGGTGATCAGTCTATTCAATATATAAATATATAAACAAACAAATCAAGGCAATTTGTAGCTGCAAAAATGTATTAAATGAGTCATTTGGTGAGCCACATTTTGAAGAAAGTTGTTTATTTGTCTTGAGCCCCTCTCATCCCCTCATCTACCCCATATCTAGTACCAGCAATCAATGAACTTGCACAGCTAGGGAGGTGTGTAGCAAAAGCTTTTAGTTCTTTTTCAGTTTATTTGGCCGTTTTTCTCAATTTCCAAAATTTTTTCAATTCATTTCCCATATTTTTATAATGAGTGTTAGACCTTTTCAGCACATGCAGTGCCACTTGGAGGGTAATTCTACAAATGAGCACCAAGAAGGCACCTATCTCAAGCCTCTTCTATAAAGGAACCTAGGAGTCTACTTTCCCTTCTAGATACTAGAGGAGCAGAGCAAATACAAGCATATAACATAGGCATGACCACTTTCACCAGCCATAGAAATGTTGTGAGTGCTCACATCTAGCTTACTTAAAAATGCACAGAGATTATAGTATTCTATAATTTATGCATGTAACTGTGTGCTCTCCTGCGCTTCATCCAGACTCCACCATTGTATTTTCCCATCTACAAACTACGTGCCATTGCATTTAGGTGCCATTTTACAAAATAAAGTGTAGCTGGAATATTGGCATGTATGCATGTAGGTGCCAGGGCACAAGGGAGACCAGGGGTTCCAGAACTGTACCCCATTCATTGCCTCCCTTGGCCAGCATATCTCTTCCTTCCCCTATGTCCCCCAAGCATATGCATCCCCTAGAAGAGGACCACCCTGAAAAGAAGCCATCCCCCTCCTGAAGACCTACCATCTCCCTTATAGACCCTCCCCCCAGGCCTTCCCTGGTGATCTAGGGTAGGGCAGGCTTCAGCAATCCCCAGTTACTGCTGCCCGTGCCAGCTCCAGTTTCAAAATGGCTGTCACAGCCTCTAGCTGTAGTCTTGTGAGGTCACAGCCACCATTTTGAACCTGAAGTTGGCATGAGCAGCAGTGACTGGGGATTGCTGTTGCCCGCCCTACTCTAGACCATTAAGACATCCTTCAAGTAGGCCCAGGGGGGGCCTATGCAAAAGTAGGGGGTCTTCAGAATGGGAAGCTTCTTCCTGGGTAGGGGGGGGGGGGGCTTTGGAAGGAGGATGGGTGCTCTGGGAGGTTGAGAGGAAAGGGGCACTATGGTGGGCAAGTCACACAGGCCACAATTATAGCTTGCTACAGTCCTGGTATGTGCACACATATGTGTGTATATGCTGGTATTCTGGTCATTTGTGTGCATTCTTGGCATCTAAAGTTGACACCCTTCTTACAGAATTACCCCTAGGTGTCCACTTAGGGTAGCATTCCTTGGGGGCTGACAGCACAGTGTTGGCAGAGTTGGAAAGACAGTGTAGAGCAGCAAGTTGCTGATAGCACAGTACAAACCTTTTGAGCACTTGCATGCTCAACACCTGCTGTTCCCGCCCAGGACGTTTGTTTTGGAGGGGTAGGATCTGGCAGGACTTGAGTATACACAGAGCTTGAAGGACCACTGCTGCACTATTTCTTTTGATGTAGGCTGTTGCTCTGGATGACAGAGGTAGGGTGGTGGATGAACTAGTGGTGGCAGGAGTTAGAGAAGAGAAGGGGAGATGCTGGACACCTGGGGAGGGAGGTGTAGAGAAGGGAACGGGAGATACTTGATATATGGGAGTGTGGAGAAGGGAAGGGGAAATTCTGGACAGTACAAGGAAAAGAGGGTGGGCCTTGAGTTAGTACATGCAGATCTACTTTATGCATATAGATTCTTAGGTCAATATATGTTAAATTAACTTTGCATATACTAGATATTTTAAGGATTTTGCATTTGGGGGGATAAAATGCAAGTCTTGTATACCGCAGTTACCCAACAATTTTAGTTCAATGCAGATTACATGCCTCAAAGAAGCTAGTACAACACTAAGAATAAAACATTAAAAAGAAGACATTTAAGAATTAAAATTTTAACCAATACATTAAAAAATTTCAAGTTTTTACAAACCCTCATATTGGGGTTCTTATACTAAGCGGATAATAATGCCTTACCATGGGGTGCGCTCAGGCATCCTGTGGTAATTCTAGGATTGGCACGCACTACCACTTCGCTAAAAAATAAAATTGATTTTTTAGAACTGGGACGGGTCTGGGGACAGAGATAGGTTGTGCTCTGTGCTAATCAGGTAGTTTATTTTCCCATTAGCATGTGATCGTTAATGCAGAAAATAGAAAAATCGTCCATTTTATCCCTGCAGTAAAACATGGCCTTAGCACAGGAATAAGGCCACGCTAAGGCCACTTTTTACCACAGTTTGGTAAAAGGGCTCCATAATTGGTTTCAAGTCTTACTGTCAACGAAAGGGAATTCCATCTTATAGCTGCTTGATAAGAGATAGAGAACAATAATATCTCTTTTTAGAGATAGCCTATTCACCAAGCCCCACATATCTGCACACACCACTCCATAGTTGAAGAGTACAAGGAAAAAAATTAACAAGGTTGTGCTGATTGTCTCACTAAGAAGTATAGGGCTTGTTTCTTAGAACATGTTTCAGCCTACCTTAGCTTCTCTATCAAATGTCTTCTCCCCAACCTATTTTTTTGTTGTTGTTTTCGTTTCATATTTATGAATTTAACATCAAGATCATCTTGATACAAGCAAAGATAGAAGGGTATGTTACACACACAAATCTACATTCAAAATCTAAAAAACAGAAAGCTTCATGAATCATGCTTATTTTAGGGGCCCTTTTACTAAGCAGTGGTAGGGCTAATATGTGGGTAGCATGTGGCAACTCGACACTACCGCCGGGGTAGAGTGGGCAGCTGGCGGTAATTTCAAAGTTGGCATGTGCTGTTTCCTGTGGTAGAAAATATTTTTCTATTTTCTACTATGAGGGGCATTCCCCGCTGTAATCAACAGCGAGAGCACATTAGCACACGCTTCCTGATTACCACACAAATAGTGTGTGGCGGTAAGTGCTCAGGCAGTAAATAACCATGCGCTACTTTTCATTTTAGCACATGGCCATTTACTGCCCCATTAAGAAAAGCCCTTTTGTCCCAGCCACAGTAAAAAATGGCCCAGTGTGTGCCAATTTCACACATCCAAACTACAACAGGCCACTTTTTACCATTGCTTAGTAGTAAAAGGGCCCTTTAAGCAGTGGTGTGCTGGAGCAGGCTCTCACAGGCTCGCAAGAGCCGGTTGTTAAGTTTTTAAGAATTTTGGGAGCCGGTTGTTAAAGTAGGGTCCTCCATGGCTACTTTAACAACTGGCTCCCAAAATGTGGGCTTGGGCCCCCTGCTGAATTATCTTTTACTTTGCTGGTGGGGATTCTGAGCCCTGCCAGCCAAGTAAATAGAGTACTGCTGCTCCCCACTCCTTGTTTCCAGCTCTGGGCAGCAGGCGGGGACTTCTCGAGCATGTGAGAGAAGTTCCAGCATGCTGCTCAGAGAAAGACGTTGGGAGTGGTGGCAGTTCATTTATTGGCTGCCAGCACGAAGGGAGGGAGGAGAGAGAGGCGTGTTGCTCCCCCCCCCCCCCCCCCCGGCCATCCTTGGCCCTTCCAACTGCAGAGCTGGCTATGTCCAGGGAAAGAGCCTGTTGTTAAAAATTTACCAGCACACCCCTGCCTTTAAGCCATAAAAAGAAGTTCTAAGAAGAAAAAACCCAAGAGCTTGGGATTTTTAAAGAGGCAGCATAGCTGACTGGTGACCAATACAAAAAGAAAAAAAAAATCTTCAAAACAAGACCTTAAATAGCAATATTAAACTTTAATAATAGTCTTAAGCCTCCTAGTCCCCAGAGTTATTTTTTAAAATTCTGGAATACCTGAGGAAAGTGAAAAAAAAAAAAAACAAAAACCCAAATCTTGTATTCACCACTTTAGGCAGACACTTGGAGGGATAACATTGACATTTTTTTTGCACTAGCAGTGCTGTATCAATCCTAAGATCAATCACTGCCTTTGGGGCATCTCTGTGCTGTGCTGTGCTATCAGCTATTGCTACTGTTCACTATAAGGCACACCTGTGCACACAGTTCCTTCAGTGGCTATGCATGTTGCATCTGAGGTCACATGCACACAGAAAGCAGAAGGAATGAATACCCATGTCACTGTCAACATTACCACATATGCCTGTCTGTGCCTACCCCAAGACCATTCTCAAAACCCACAGGCGGGCATTTCCCGTATACTGATCTCATAGTGTATGAAACCTGCATAAAGGAAGCTCTGAACTGTGAGTTTTGAATGTGCTGTAAAGACTGGCACAGGCTCCATCACTGAGCAGATTTGGAGG
The DNA here is from genome assembly GCF_901765095.1 of Microcaecilia unicolor. Lineage (NCBI taxonomy): Eukaryota > Metazoa > Chordata > Amphibia > Gymnophiona > Siphonopidae > Microcaecilia > Microcaecilia unicolor. The sequence goes on along the minus strand of NC_044031.1, from coordinate 367,493,650 downwards.
CAGGAAGAATGAAGATGCAACAGTATGGAAAGTGAGAAGGCAGGTATTGGAGGTTAGAAAGAAATGCTGGTGGAGGAGGAATAAAGCAACAGGGGGAGAGGGTCCTGGGGATGGGAGAATAAGAGGAAAGGGAAAGGATGTCGACGATGGGGGAAATTGGAGTCAGAAAAGTGGGATAAGAAACAAAGGACAGGATGTAGGGGATAGGTGCAGAGATATAAGAGAATGAGGTGGGGGGTAAGGGGCGGATGCTGGATGGAGAACAGGGAGTAGGTGAGGGCTAAGAATCTGGAGAGAAGATGCTGGGAGAAGAAACACAGCATAGAGAGGACAATTTTAAAAGACATTTCCATAGGTAAAACAGTGTGTTTTAAAGTTGTGCTCCTTGGTAGATTTAAGGGTTGCATGTTTCATTGAGCACAGGTGTTCCTTGGAGGAAGTGTTTGCTTTAAGCACATGCACAGGGGTAAATTGATCTAGGAAATTCGCATGCATAACTTCACTGGGGTAAATTTCAAAATAAAATTATGTGTAAACTTTTGCTTTGAAATGCACAGAGAAAATAATGCACAAACTATTTATGCCTCCTCGTAGTTACAAAGATTTTGCATAGAAATAGATGAAGACAGCAAAACAAAAATGACAGTTTTGTTTATTTTCTTTTGGACTCTTCCTTGTGTTGTTAACCGATTAACCATCTCATACAGCATCAACTGTTTTCACAGGTTTTTTTTTTTTAATAGTCTAAGTGGCCCGAGCTTACCGGGTGAAAACTTTGCTATTTACAATATCTGGTACATCTATGAAAGTAAAGACCTCAATGCTCACTTGTCCTTTATTGCATAATAAGTAGAGAACAAAAAAAAGTACTCAAATCAGTTGCCATTTTTGCATTTTGTTTTCACCTTTTGCTTTCGGTTCTGATGTCACTAACCTGGCCGTGACGTTTCATTGAAAACTGCAGCCAGCGGGATGGTCTGATATCACAACTTGCTGGAGCTTGAACTGATGAGCGACTTAAACGCACAACTTCCAAGAAAACGGATATCTAGTACAGTAAGTACAGCCTGAAAGGAGTCTTATACATCATCTAATGTGCAGGAAATATAAACAAGCTGAACTGCTGGGACCTCTTCAGCGGGATTCCCCGAGCAGTCACACCAGCAGATTTTAACTGTTGGCCGCCGGCAGAAGCTACACCCAGTCCGCCTAAAGAATGGTAAATACAGCAAAGGACATATCGTAGCGTAGCAAATGTTCAACAATTTTGCACTTTCGTGCAAGCTGTTGGTAATATTTGCCCACGCGCATTCATTCTGACACCCTGGGGAGGTCAGATATAAAATGCAGCCTATGAACAAAAATAAGCCGGTAGAGAAACAGCCAATTAAAAACACAGTTACCATCCCTGTGTCTAGCTTGAGGGCTTTTTTTGTATCTAGCGGCAATCTGGTGTCCCTGGAGTGCTGCAGAGCTAGATAGGCGACTATCCTGGCATAGCTGGGTATCACTATCAGCACTGGGAGCGCAAGATTAGTGCTACAAAACAACACTAAGGAACGTATAGATGCAAGGTCAGTAAAACTGGTGATGAACATGGTCCCACAGTAATGCTTACTGTGCTGGTCCCCTGAATACATTGTGTACACAAGGTTGAATGTTGCGACAATGCCACTCAGCACCCATGCAACCAGAGGTATTAATTTACCAAATTTAAGCTTTCGGTATTTGACGGAGGTCATTGGAAAGTAAATGGAAACCATCCGGTCCAGGCAGATGATACAAACGAAAATAGTGCTTCCACCGTGCCCCAGAGCATTGATGAAGTTCATGCTAACGCATGCTTCTCTCCCCAGTTGCCAGTCATACCCTCGGCTCAGGTAGAAACCCCAGAAAGGGCAGCATGCTAGAAAGAGAAGGTGGGAGAAGGCAAGGTTCACCATTGACATGTTTCTGGTAGTCCAGGTTGGGCCAGCTCTTGCTATACAGATTAGTTTGCTCGAGTTAGCCAAAATGCCCACACAACTCATGACATAATAGAGATTTGAGAAAATCTGAGACACCGGTGTGCCAATCAAGAGGCAGTCTTCGTGAGTTATTTGAGGGATTTTATATTCTCGTGGGCTTGCCGTACAGTTGTAAGCTGAGTGGTTCAGTGATTCTTGATTAGTGCTCATTTTCAACTCTAATAATCCTGAAAGAAAAGGTTAATTATTTTCAACATTTTTTCCCCCATGAGTGACTCGAGAAAAAGGCATGCATGGCAGATGTTTCTAAACAATCTTGTTTCAGTATTTGCTAAGATCTGTCTTTCTAAGAAATGTGTTTCTTTTAGAAATGAAACCTACTACCTGGCTATTTTGACTCCTTGCTGAGGTGAACACAAGGGAAAAAGCAATCCAAGGGATGAAAAGTAGCCAAAAACTTGATTCTCTCCTGAATTCTGCCTCCTTTTTATTCGGTATTTTTTTTTTAAGTATTTTAACTTTAGGAGATAATTATACAAGCTTATTCAACTACCTTATTAGCCACATTGGACCTGGATTCTTTGCAGGCTGTAGTACATTTTGATCAACCACACCAGAATTGTCTAAATATGCTGCCTTACAGAAGCTTTGGAAGCCACATTTTACAGCTGAGGAAGGGATCTATCTATATGATCTCGAAAGCTTTTGTGCAATAGCATGTGTTGGTACTTTTTCCCTTGGTCCGATCACCTCAAGTGGTAGGTTTGGGATTTTCAATTACCGTGAGAAGGGGGAAGAGGGAAAGGGGAAATGAGACATTGGAGGGAACCAATGAAGAAAATGTTGTTTATACATTTTTATTCTTGTTTTGTTAAGCAAAAGTAGACCTTAAATATATGTTCTAAGTAAAATACAAGAAAGCCAAACCAAAAAGAAAAAAAGGTATTCGTAAGAAACTTCCTCTATAGTTAAGAACAGTGTTTCTCCCAAGTTGCTCCTGGAATACTCCCTTGTCAATCAGGTTTTCAGGATATCCACAATGAATATGCATGAGATTGATTTGCATATACTGCCTCCATTATATGCAAATTTCTTTCATGAATATTCATTGTGGATATCCTGAAAACCTGACTGGCAAGGGATACTCCAGGACCGGATTTGGTTAACACTGGTTTAGTAGAGGAGTGTGGTAGCCGTGTTAGTCCACTCTTAAGGTTATCAATAGAAATCAAACAAAATAAAACATGGAAAAGAAATAAGATGATACCTTTTTTATTGGACATAACTGGTTTAGAGAAGCCCCTAAACAGATACTGCATGGCAGTTTTTAGTGGGCATTCTGGAGTAGCTGTTAGACATATAACAATAGCCTTTTTTCTTGTTTTGATGGACATTCAGGTCTTTACCTGCATCATTTACTGTGTAATATAGATGACCCCTGAAAAACAGTGTCAAATTTTTCTGCCAGCTGTGTCTACACTATTTAACTATGGAATACAAATAGAGTCCTAACTTGTCTGTATATTGTATGGTTCCAGCCGTAGCAGCTGGTGAACATTTCCAAATGTAGGTCCCTTTTGGCTGTGGCTACAATTGAAATATATCTTGAAGCAGGTGACAACAATCACAACACACACACACATTTGGGCAATTTTTGAAAATGCTTTCAATTATGGAATAAGTAGCTTATACATTAGATACTAATAAGGTCCAATGAAAATATAATATTCTGATACCATTAGCCAAATATATAATTTAGAAGTATAAATATTCCTAAATTTGGATAATGAGTGTTCTCAGGTACCCATGAATAACATAATTGTATCTCAGAGAAAAGCATGCTTTATTCCCAAATAAATTTAACAATTTATCAGCTGAGAATTCCACATTCTAAAAACTCCTTAAACAAAGTCTCAGTTTTATTTTCAACTTCATTCAAAGAAATACAAACTTCCCTTACCTGTAAGTTTATTCAGCTTTTTCTTGTTAAGAATAAACTGTGCTATGCTGATACATGGGCTGCTGCTTCTCTGAGCGCATTATATATACCCCCTATACACAAGCACAAACAATTCCCCAAGCCATTGTGATCACGTCTAATCTTGAAGAATACGTGGTGTTCTTAATAACAAGTTACTCATTAATTCTATTTTTCCCCCTGTGGCTTAAGCCCTCTGATTATCATTTGCTAGGTAACAATAAAAGGATAAACTAGCCAGAATCCACAGGAACTAAAATTCTACCTACACTGGAAGTTTATGAATTTATCTGGGTTTTAGGACAACACTTTCTGTTGATGTTGAGAAGGGACTTTTGAAGCCATGGAAGCTCATTTGAAACACCAACTTTTAGTTAATTCTTATTCTGGTCTGTAAAGAATCCTGTTTTTTTTCCAAGACAGCATGCCTGCTTTTAAAAGCCGGAAATTGTAAAAAATAGAAAAATATATATGCAAAATAATTTAACTCAGGAATGGAAACATAGAATATGATGATAGTAGATAAGAACTCCAGGCTACTAGTAGACACATTATCCCTTCCTTTTTCAAATTCTAGATCCTATTTGATCTATAGAGTTACCTTCATGTTTTAATTTATACTGGTAATGTCTGTCCATAGCCATGCTAATATTCCTCACTGCACTCCTGAGAGCTCTAAGCTGCTCTGGTGGTCCTGCCCCATCTGACTTCTGCTTCTGGAGAGGAATCTGAAATCTTGCTCCTGTCCCATGTAATAGTGCCTGCCCCCTAGCTGCATTGTCAGCAGGACTGCTGAGAGACACAGCTGGTCCTGGGACAGGACTGCCCCCCCCTGGGCCTCTGCAGTGCTGCACCCCCCCCCCCCCCCACACACACACGTACACACTCGGGCCACTGCCCCGCCCCCTTAACTTCCTGTGTCTGCTCCTCCTTTGGTCTGTCATCTCCTGCTCCTTTGTGCCAGGACCTGGGTTATCATGTTAACGCAATCATCCCCAGTATCCTCTCCCCCTGTATCTTTATTCCTCCTCCACCAGCATTTCCTTCTAACCTACAATACCTGCTTTCTCCCTTTCCATACTGCTGCATATTTATTCTTCCTGCCTCCAAACCTGCTCAGTGATGGAGCCTGTGCCAGCCTTTCCAGCACATTCAAACTCACAGTTCAGAGCTTCCTTTATGCTGGTTTCATACACTGTGAGATCAGTATATGGGAAGTGCCAGCCTGGGAGTTTTGAGCATGTACTTGGGGTAGGCATAGACAGGGATATGTGGTAATGGTGTCAGTGGCATGGGTTTTCATTCCTTCTTCTGCTTTCTGTGTATTCACCGGAAGCAGGAAGGTAGGCAGGCAGGAAGGAAGAAGCTTCTGCTCCCTCAAAAGTTTGATGGTGCTGGGCCCCCCTTGGAGGCCAGAGGGAGGGAATCTTGCCCCTCCCTCTCTCGGCAGCCATGTAGGTCAGCATATACAGGGTAATTCAAAAATATAAGGCCCTAACCTTTATGCATTGAATATGTGCAGGAACGAACTGACAATGATCTGGGTGCCCGGGCACTAAGGGTTATGGGCCCCTAACCACCTAGCAAAAATGTTTAAACTAGATGGGACACCGAGGGAGAGTGGGCCCCTTATTGGTATGGGCCCTCGGCACTGCCCTATTATTCCAGTGGTCAGACTGGCCCTGAATACATGTGTAACTGATTAGAATATCAGCATATACTGATATATTTGTGCACATATAAGTGTAAATGCCAATATTCTGGCTATGCACTAATATATAAAAAAGGCTCCTAAATGCAATAGTGCACAGTTGGAAAGCAGGCATTATACAAGAGTGGCACTTGTGCAGAGTGTGAGAAGGGTGTACAGTTATGAGTGCAAATTATAGACTACTATAATTGACATGTGCGTGTCCAGCAGTTTAGGCATGAGGGGTAGCCTAGTGGTTACTGCGCGGGTTTTGACCCTGGTGAACTGGGTTCGATTCCTACTGCAGTTTCCTGTGACTCTGGGCAAGTCACTAACCCTCCATCACCCCAGGTACAAATAAGTACCTGCATATAATATATAAACCCACTTTGATGTAACCATAGAGAGGCAGTCTATCAAGTGCCATCCTCTATCTCTCATTATGAGCACTTACAGCAGCTTATAACTGGTGCATGTTCTCATGCCTAAATTATAGGGATCTATTTTATACAGGAAAATTAGGTACCTACCTTCCTTTAGAATAGGTGCCACATATGTCTAAATATAGGCCCGCTGTTATAGAATAGACCTGCTAATCATCAGACAAGCTGACATCGCTTTTGATATGACCCACTACAGCACACCTTCCCCCCCAATTCTACAAATGTCGCAAAAAATTGCATGTGCAATTTAATTGAATAATGAGCTAATTAATGCCAATAATTGGCTTTCTAACAAACAATTATTGGTACTAATTAGATTTAATTGGTATTTGCGCGCATAAATTTAGGTGTGGGATCTGCGCCTAAATTTTATGTGGCCCAAAAAAAGGGACACAGAAATGGGAGGGTCATGGGCATTTCGGGGTGAAGCATGGGTGTGGATTCGAGTTACATGCGCAATTGGGGCATCACACCTATATTAGGTGCCAGCATATACACCACGTTTTCATTGGTGCAAATGGACGCGCCTAGATTTAGGTGTAATCCCTGTGCTTAAGCAGTATTCTGCAAACTGTGCCTAAATGCGGGGCCCTTTTACTAATGCATAGTAGGCCTAACGTGTGCCTACTGTGCACTAAAAAGGCACTACCACGGCATGTACTGAGGCATCACGTGGTAGTTTTCAGATTAGCCTGCGCTAATCCTGTGATAGAAAATATTTTTTCTTTTCCATCAAGGGAATCGTGCTTATGGGCAGAGGGTGGGAAGGCCCACACTAATTGGGTAGCACGGCCACATTACTGCATGCTACCCAATTAGCATAGGAGTAGCGCAGGAGCCCTTACCACCTCCCAGGGCTCCCGGCAGTAAGGGCCATGCGCTAATGGGGAAATTAACAAGTGGCCATTAATAAAATAAATAGAAAATTGGCCACTTTAGTGATGTGCTACAGGTGGCCACAGCACGTAGTGTGGGCCATTTTTAGCTCGCCATAGTAAAATATTTTTCAAATCCAATAAAATAAACCTGTGAGGAAGTCATTTGGACTGAGGCATTAGGGGCTCTATTACCAAACTAGGAAGTGACTTAACTTCGCATGAAAAATAGCACAAAATGTCTGGCCACCGTGTCAAAATACAGTAGCTGAGCACTCTTTTTTTTGCACAAAGTGCACTTTTTGAAAAGTCACTGCAAAAGTACACTTTGTGGTAACAAACTTTGGCATGAAAATCATTGGGAAAATAACTACAGCTTAAGAGCAGCACTTATTTTCACGTAAAAAAAAATCTCAGTTTTATTAAAACGAGTATGCATGGCACAACTGAGAACAGAGCAGGGCAGGCAATGCAAGACCAGCGCGGGACAAATGCTTCAGCTGGTGTGGGTAGGTGGCACCGCCAGTCAAGGTACCGTCATGCAGCAGCAGCATGGGGAGTGGTGGCGGCAAGGCAGCCCAAATGTGTCCCTCCACCTTGGACTCTGTCCCCCCCCCCCCACCCCCCCCTCCATTGAGATCTGGCTATGCCCTTGCTCCCAGGAAATGTTGGCCTACTGGCCAGGTAGAAGTGTATAACTGACATGCATTCTTTGTTCAGGAGAAGGACCTGGATGTGTTCCAACCCCAGGAGCTGGCAGAAGAAAGTAGGGTCACTCAGGGAGGAGCAGGCAATGATGGAAACCCTAAGTTCAGGTAGGTCCCCCATTCACCTTCCCTGGGGCCCATTCAAGAGGTAGAACCAGTCCTCCCTCTGCTGTAGGAGGAGAAGAAAGATAGATATGTGGACATACCTCCCCTGGAGGACCTGGGCAAGGCTGAAGAGGCAATATGTTTTAATCTGTTCTTTCCACTGTCTATAAATACCAGGATCCTTAGTTTTACTCCAGGATCTCTCTAGCCTCCTACAGCCCTTCTTAAGATTTGATAACTCTGGTGTATACCAGTGATTCCATTTTAAGCAACCATTCCTTTTTTTCAGAGATGCTAATTCGTCTAAAGATAAAGACATTGCATTATTCCAAACCTGTAGTTGTTATTCTGGTTGTTGTATCTCTGATTTTAGTTCTCTCCCCCTCACTTTCTGCCCCCCAAAAGTTCTGTATCAAATTTTCCCTGGCCAAGACATGTATTAATCTTAGACCTGGATTGAAAGCTTTTAAATGGTCTTAGAAAAAAATTCATAACAAAATGATCTGTCCAAGCAACTGCATCCCACTTCTAATGTCCTATTAGTGTCTCTGAGTCATTCCTTTTGGTGAAAACCTAAAAATCAAGTGTAAGACCATCTTTCTGTGTCGCTTGATCAGTATAAATCCTAAGATCCAGTTCTGACAGAAACATCTAAAAACTGCTGTACTGAAACATCACTATAATTTTCCATGAGGATATTCATATCTCCTAAAATAGTTAATTCTTTAAAAACAAGCATATCAAGTTATGATTTCAAATATATGCTCACTAATGCCATTTCCAAGATCTGGGTGGCCTATAGGTTAAAATTATCCCCAGTTTCTCCTTTTCATAAAATCAATAAGGGCTTCTTTACAAAACCACGCTAGTGATTCCTGTGCAGTTAATGAAAGAAAGCCCATAGGAACTGAATGGGCTTCCTCTCATTTGCCACACAGAGAATCGGTAGCATGACTTTGTAAAAGAGGCCTTGTGTTGGCAAACCATCACTTCTAAACCCATCTCCATAATGTTTTCTACCTTTGTGATGGTAAAAGAATCTTTATAAATAATAACCAACCCACCTCCCTTTCTGTCTTGTCTAGGATTATGTAATGTTCGATATTATATACCTACCCTTGTCTCTCAATCTCTTCTCCCTAACATTATCATGAATAGGTCCAACACCCCCTACCACTTCTGGGATCCGTATACATAATGGCATACAATCTACCAAATTACCCAAATCTTTACTTACTCTATTTCTATGATGTATTCATTTGTAACCTGATTATAGTACTGGTATTGATAAACCTACTAACTCCCCCACATTTTCCAACTTTGATTTTCCACCCATCCCAACCCTAGATAACACAGCTGTAATAGTAACAACCAAGACATGATGCTTTTACAAAAGGGTCTTTTGAATAGTATGTTCACCTCCAATAGCCCTTAAGTTGCCCACAAAGGTACACACTAAGGCGCATGCCGTGCCCCTTTAGTGTGCCTCTTCAGCAGTGTGCTGCTTACTCGGCATGTTGATAAGGTTCCTCTGTGAGAGGTCCTCAATCATTAGTGATGAAGATGCTGATGATGTCACAAGGGGGGTAGGACTTCACATCACGCTTTTTGAAAACAAGCAGAAAAGGGTCTCTAGTTGAAAGTAGATTATGCTGCAAACCCAGTACTTCAGAGGAGTAGAGGAAGCAGACAGGATGGTAGACATGCCTCAGACTCGGCACGCTGATAAGGTTCCTCTGTGAGAGTGTGATGATGAATCCCAAGCCAGTGCCCAAACCATTACGCCATGCTTCCAATATTAAATCATGGTTGTTGGGAATGGATGTTGCAATATAGTGGCCAGCAGTAGCAGTATTGCATTGTATCACCGCTGCAGCACCTGACACAGGTAGGATGTATATGACATCAGTTAGTAGGTTCTACAGTGTGGGTCAGTATGCAGTCTCCCTTCCCAGTACCCTCTCCCAGATAATGGGTGTACGCCAGGGTTCATTCATCCTTAAAGCAAATGATATTGGCTAGGCTCTAGACTGGTGAAAGCCCTCACAACTGGTTAACAACAAGAGCACAGCCATAGTCCCTGGGTGGAGGAGGGTGGCCTGGTACAATGAACAATGCCACAACCCCATAATGTTGGTACACATACCTAATTAATTGGCCAAAAGAATCTTTATATTGAAGGGCAGGAGTGGCAATCAATATCCAAAACAAAGAGACTCGGCGCCCAAATGGCTTACAATACTCATAAAGAACTATCGAGCAGATTCACTATAAAGGTATTAAAGGACCTCAGGGGTGACTCATTTCACAAAAGCCACTATCATAATATTGACTCGCTTTGCCTCCACATTGGTCCATGGTAACTTTTAATTTATTTAACCTTCATATTAGTACAACTATCAACGATTTTCAATAAACTTTTTTTCAATTTATATATAAAATGGAATTTAGCTTTTAATGTTCAAATTGCAGGTCTGCTAGCCAACATGCGGCGTGTTTCGCATACATCTGCATCAGGGTTCAGTCTTTTGCCAGTTGGCATGTAACCAACTCTTTAATTTCATATGGTACGTTACCTGTCATATTAGGGGGTGATTTCAACCTAATACTTAACCATGATATAGATAGAACATCTACAGTGACTTATAAGAGATCCAAGGCATGGCATAGATTGCAAGATATTACTAACAACTAAAATTAGTTGACCCATGAAGATTGTTACACCAAAATTATAGTGATTATACTTTTTTCCCCCTTCACCTTGCTCCTCTTACTCAAGAATAGATGTTTCTTAGTTATCCGTAGCCTAGTTAATGCCCTGGACTCAGCAGATATCCATAGCACATTAGAGTCTGATTATGCAGCTATTATCCTAAAACTTTCCAGTATTTGTAAATCAAAAAATTCCAACGCTTGGAGGTTGAATACTACTCTGCTCAATGATGCTGACTTCATAAATTTAATCAATGATTCTATAATAGAATTCTTTGACTTTAATAAGCCTAATTCTCTATCATGGCCATTTATGGGATAAGTACATAAGTACATAAGTAGTGCCATACTGGGAAAGACCAAAGGTCCATCTAGCCCAGCATCCTGTCACCGACAGTGGCCAATCCAGGTCAAGGGCACCTGGCACGCTCCCCAAACGTAAAAACATTCCAGACAAGTTATACCTAAAAATGCGGAATTTTTCCAAGTCCATTTAATAGCGGTCTATGGACTTGTCCTTTAGGAATCTATCTAACCCCTTTTTAAACTCCGTCAAGCTAACCGCCCGTACCACGTTCTCCGGCAACGAATTCCAGAGTCTAATTACACGTTGGGTGAAGAAAATTTTCTCCGATTCGTTTTAAATTTACCACACTGTAGCTTCAACTCATGCCCTCTAGTCCTAGTATTTTTGGATAGCGTGAACAGTCGCTTCACATCCACCCGATCCATTCCACTCATTATTTTATACACTTCTATCATATCTCCCCTCAGCCGTCTCTTCTCCAAGCTGAAAAGCCCTAGCCTTCTCAGCCTCTCTTCATAGGAAAGTCGTCCCATCCCCACTATCATTTTCGTCGCCCTTCGCTGTACCTTTTCCAATTCTACTATATCTTTTTTGAGATACGGAGACCAGTACTGAACACAATACTCCAGGAATAATTATCTCCTATTCTGCTTTAAAAAAACAACTACTTAGAAAAGATTGAATTAGAGAATCAGATCCTTCATTTTGAAAATTCACATAAACTTGATCCCACTAACATGAATTTGCAAGAACAATTATGCAAATTTAGATTTAAGTATAATCTTCTACTGAGTAATAAGGCTAGGAGTCAGTTGTTTATGCAATCTGCATACTATTAGAACAATAATAACAACAGTGGCCATCTGCTCACTGAATATTTAAAGATTAAACAGGAAAAAAATAATATACCTGCCATCAAAGACCCAGCTGGTAATGCATTACTTAATGACGCTGATATAGCTCAGCAATTTCAATCTTTTTACAAACAAGTCTATACTAGAGAGTTAGATGACACCGACAAAGGTACAGCATTTTTGGATAGCTTACTGCATCCTAAGGGCCCTGTTTACTAAGGTGCGTGTGTTTTTAGCATGCCTACACTTAGCGTGCCTGCTAACCATGTAGGCACCTATAGGGATATTGTAGGCGCTTACATGGTTAACGCGTGTTAAAATGTTAACACACCTATAACGCTGCTTAGTAAACAGGGCCCTAAATGAGTGATGAAGAAAATCTGTTGTTATCCAAAAATATTGAATTACAGGAACTTGAAACTGCTCTTTTGGATATAGTTTAATTACACATTGAGTGAAGAAATATTTTCTCCAATTCATTTTAAATTTACTACATTGTAGCTTCATCGCATGCCCCCTAGTCCTAGTATTTTTGGAAAGTGTAAACAGACGCTTCACATCTACCGGTTCCACGCCACCTCTATCATATCTCCCCTCAGCCGCCTTTTCTCCAAGCTGAAGAGCCCTAGCAGCTTTAGCCTTTCCTCATAGGGAAGTCATCCCATCCCCTTTATCATTTTCGTCACCCTTCTCTGCACTTTTTCTAATTCCACTATCTAGCTTATTTTTGAAAGGGAAGGACGCCCATCTTCCGACACAAATCGGGAGATGGGCATCCTTCTCCCGAGGTTGCCCAAATGGGCATAATCGAAAGCCGAACTTTTGCGTCCTCAACTGCTTTCCGTCTCAGGGATGACCAAAGTTCTCTGGGGCGTGTCGGCAGTGTACTGAAGGTGGGACGGGGGGCGTGGTTAAGAGATGGGCGTCCTCGGCCGATAATAGAAAAAAGAAGGCCGTCCCTCACGAGCATTTGGTCGACTTTACTAGGTCCCTTTTTTTCAAGACCAAGCCTCAAAAAGGTGCCTGAACTGACCAGATGACCACTGGAATGAATCGAGGATGACCTCTGCTTACTCCCCCAGTGGTCACCAACCCCCTCCCATCCTAAAAAAAATGTAACAACATTTTTTCCAGCCTCTATGCCAGCCTGAAATGTCATACCCAGCTCCATCACAGCAGTATGCAGGTCCCTGGAGCAGTTTTTAGTGGGTGCAGTGCACTTCAGGCAGGCAGACCCAGGTCCATCCCCCCTACCTGTTACACTTGTGGTGGTAAATGCGAGCCCTCCAAAACCCACCCGAAACCCACTGTACCCACATGTAGGTGCCCCCCCTTCATCCCTAAGGGCTATGGTAGTGGTGTACAGTTGTGGGGAGTGGGTTTGGGGGGGGGGGAGTTGGGGGGCTCAGCACCGAAGGTAAGGGAGCTATTTGTGAAGTCCACTGCAGTGCCCCATAGGGTGCCCGGTTGGTGTCCTGGCATGTGATGAGGACCAGTGCACTATGAATGCTGGCTTCTCCCACGACCAGATGGCTTGGATTTGGTCATTTCTGAGATGGGCGTCCTCGGTTTCCATTATGGCCGAAAACCGGGGACGACCATCTCTAAGGTCGACCATCTCAACATATAGGTCGACCATCTCTAAGGTTGACCTACATGTTGAGATTTGGACGTCCCTGACCATATTATCGAAACTAAAGATGGACGTCTATCTTGTTTCCATAATACGGGTTTCCCCGCCCCTTCGCCGGAACGTCCTTAGAGATGGACGCCTTTAGAGATGGTCGTCCCTGTTCGATTATGCCCCTCCACATCTGTTTTGAGATATGGCGACCAGAATTGAACACAATATTCGAGGTGCAGTCGCACCATGGTGCGATACAAAGGCATTATAATATCCTCATTTTTGTTTTCCATTTCTTTCTTAATAATATCTCTCATTTTATTTGCTTTCTTAGCCACAACAGCACACTGAGCAGAAGGTTTCAACGTATCATCAACAACGACACCTAGGTCCCTTTCTTGGTCCGTGACTTCTAACGTGGAACCTTGCATGACAAAGCTATAATTCAGGTTCCTCTTTCCCCCATGCATCACTTTGCACTTGCTCACATTAAACGTCATCTGCCATTTAGATGCCCAGTCTCCCAGTCTCGTAAGGTCCTCTTGTAATTTTTCACAATCCTCCCGCGATTTAACGACTTTGAATAACTTTGTGTCATCAGCAAATTTAATTACCTCACTAGTTACTCCCATCTCTAGGTCATTTATAAATATGTTAAAAAGCAGCGGTCCCAGCACAGACCCCTGGGGAACCCCAATAACTACCCTTTTCCATTGAGAATACTGACCATTTAACCCTACTCTCTGTTTTCTATCTTTTAACCAGTTTTTTTTTTTAATTTCATATTTATTAATTTTTTACATTTACATATTTAAAACATAAATGTCTTGGAAATCCAGAAAAAAAAAAAAAGAATTATATAAATAACATATTTTACATATAGTAAATATATTATTGAAATATACTATTAATTTAGTCCCCTATATCAAAAGCAAAAACATGAATCAAGATACTAGGATAATCAATAGAAGAAAAAAAAAAGTAATCAAATTACAGAGCAGTTAGGGACAACAGTAGCCGACAGCCGACTTTACAGCATATTACTTATGAGATTGTTTCTAGGGGTCTATTCCCTTTTTCTTTAAGTTCAATGAATTCCAACAACTTTTTGGGGGTATAAAATACATAATTAACAGATTCTAAAGATATACAACATCTGCAAGGAAATTTTAACACAAAAAGACCACCTAAATTCAAAATCCTGGATTTATACAAAAGAAATTCTTTTCACCTTTTTTGCGTATTTCTTGCAATGTCTGGAAAAATTTGAATCTTGCCCCCAAGAAAAAGGTCATTTAAATGACGAAAATATAGTCGAAATATATTGTTTTTGTCTGGTTCCAAGGCAAATGTGACAAGTAACCTTGTTCTTTCAGTTACAATCTCAAGAGAGTTTTCCAAAAAATCTGTTAGATTAAGATTAGGATTATCTTGAGTTAATCCTTTGGAACCCTTTATTCCTGATAGATACTGGGCCCTCGTTATGGGCGGAAAGCCCTCCTCTGGGATCTCCAGTATTTCTCTAAAATATTTCTTGAGCATATCGGCTGCGGGTAACAGTGGACATTTTGGAAAATTTAAGATTCTTAAATTATTCCTACGAGCGGTGTTTTCCAAATATTCAATTTTTCTTTCTTGGATCTCTCTTTCTCTAATTAATTCTGATGTAACATTTTGTAATTTATCCAGTTCCCCTTCAAACTTATCATTTTTCCCAATTTGCTCTTGAAGTTTAACAGACAAATCTTGATGTCCTTGTTTTAACTCGGAAATTTCGTCTTTCATTAAAGTATTCATTTGTAGTAATGCAGTACTTACACCCTGTATTGCGTCCCATAAGGTCTCCAGTGTGACTACAGCTGGTCTTCTAATTTCTCCAGTATTCCCCGGCGTTAACCTCCCAGGAGTAGAAGAACAGGGTTGACTCTGTCCCTGTTCCGACGTTTCACTTCCTGGGGTTGAAGATCCCCTGGGTCCTCCTACCACAGTAATGGTAGCGTTCTCCTCCATTCTCTGTGGCCCCCGTGGAGAAAATTCGAGGCCGGGTTGCTGGGGTGCTGTAAGCAAGGGAGGACTCAACGAAACTCCCTCTATGCTGCGCTCCGCCCCCGAAAGAGCAGGGCTGATTGAAGCAGGATCCCGCTGAACCTGGGAAGCGATACCAAAGCTGTCGAGGGTCGTCTGGCGGGTAGATGGCGTCAAGTGCGGGACCATGGAGGTAGGTGCCGCAGTTTTCCCCTTCCGCTTACCCATCTCTCGAATAGCAAACAGAGCCCACACGGCAGATTAATCGACAGCCTGCAGAGCGTCGCTTCCACACCACTGCTCAAATCACCATCTTGATTCCAAATGGTGTTCTTTTAACCAGTTTTTAATCCACAAAAGAACACTACCTCCTATCCCATGACTCTCCAATTTCCTCTGGAGTCTTTCATGAGGTACTTTGTCAAACACCTTCTGAAAATCCAGATACACAATATCAACCAGCTCACCTTTATCCACATGTTTGTTCACCCCTTCAAAGAAATGTTGTAGATTGGTGAGGCAAGATTTCCCTTCACTAAATGCATGTTGGCTTTGTCTCATTAATCCATGCTTTTGAATATGCTCTGTAATTTTGTTCTTTATAATAGTCTCTACCATTTTGCCCGGCACCAACATTAGACTCACTGGTCTATAATTTTTCGGATCTCCTCTGGAACCTTTTATAAAAAAATTGGCATTACATTGGCCACCCTCCAATCTTCCAGTACCATGCTCGATTTTCAGGATAAATTACATATTATTTATTTATTTATTGCATTTGTATCCCACATTTTCCCACCTATTTGCAAGCTCAATGTGGCTTAGTTTTGTTAGCATTGTCAATCCAGGATATCAGATATAGTTAGTATGGTGTAGAAATTAAGTAAGGGAAGAGAGAAGAAGGAAGGAGTGATTAGGGTAGGTGTAGAAGGTGGGCTTTCATAACTGAGTGGGTTGTTGAGGTGGATTAGTGAGGTTATCAGTTCTCATTGTAGGCTTTGTTGAAGAAATATGTCTGCAAGTTCATTTTTCAGTTCTATCAGTACTCTGGGATGAATACCATCCGGTCCAGGAGATTTGCCACTCTTCAGTTTATAGAACTGCCTCATTACATCCTCTAGGTTTACAGAGAATTCATTAAGTTTCTCCAACTCATCAGCTTCGAATACCATTTCTGGCACCGTTATCCCACCCAAATCTTCCTCGGTGAAGACCGAAGCAAAGAATTCATTTAATTTCTCTGCTACGGCTTTCTCTTCCCTGATCACCCCTTTTACTCCTTGGTCATCTAGTGGTCCAACCAATTCTTTTGCTGGCTTCCAGCTTTTAATATACTTTAAAAAATTGTACTATCCTGCTTATTTTCGAAAGAGAAGGGCGCCCATCTTCCGACACAAATCGGGAGATGGGCATCCTTCTCCTGAGGTCGCCCAAATGGGCATAATCGAAAGCTGAACTTTTGCGTCCTCAACTGCTTTCCGTCTCAGGGATGACCAAAGTTCACTGGGGCGTGTCGGCAGTGTACTGAAGGTGGGATGGGGGTGTGGTTAAGAGATGGGCGTCCTCGGCCGATAATGGGAAAAAGAAAGCCATCCCTCACGAGCATTTGGTCGACTTTCCTTGGTCCCTTTTTTCATGACCAAGCCTCAAAAAGGTGCCTGAACTGACCAGATGACCACTGGAGTGAATCGAGGATGACCTCCGCTTACTCCCCCAGTGGTCACCAACCCTCCCACCCAAAAAAAGTTTTTTAATAATATTTTTTCCAGCCTCAAATGTCATACCCAGCTCCATCATAGCAGTATGCAGGTCCCTGGAGCAGTTTTTAGTGGGTGCAGTGCACTTCAGGCAGGCAGACCCAGGTCCATCCCCCCTACCTGTTACACTTGTGGTGGTAAACGTGAGCCCTCCAAAACCCACTCGAAACCCACTGTACCCACATGTAGGTGCCCCCCTTCATCCCTAAGGGCTATGGTAGTGGTGTAGAGTTGTGGGTAGTGGGTTTTGGGGGCGTTGGGGGGCTCAGCACACAAGGTAAGGGAGCTATGCAGCTGGGATCAATTTGTGATGTCCACTGCAGTACCCCCTAGGGTGCCCGGTTGGTGTCCTGGCATGTGATGAGGACCAGTGCACTTCGAATGCTGGCTCCGCCCATGACCAAGTGCCTTGGATTTGGCTGTTTTTGAGATGGCTGTCCTCAGTTTCCATTATCGGCGAAAACCGAGGCTGGCCATCTCTAATGTCAGCGATCTCAACATTTAGGTCAACCTAAATGTTGAGATTTGGCCGGCCCCGACCTTATTATTGAAATGAAAGATGGATGACCATCTTTTTTGATAATACGGGATGCCCCGCCCCTTCGCGGCACCGTCCTCAGAGATGGAGACCCTTACAGATGGGTGGCCCCTTTTGATTATGCCCCTCCACGTGTTTTGGCCTCCAACGCAATCTTTTTTTCAAAGTCCCTCTTAACCTTCCTTATCAGCGCTTTGCATTTGACTATAAAATTAGCATAAAAAATTGCCACAATAAAATATATTAAAACCAATAATAGTTAATAATGTACAAGAAAAGGAGGATGACCGATTTAAATTATGTGTACAAGATAAAACATAAATTGTTATATATGATGTAATAACAAACCACAAAAAAAAACCCAAATGCATGATCAGTTTATTCTCTAAAAAAAATCACAAAGGAGAACAATACCTCTGTTGGATGTGTGGAACAACAATGTTGGAAATATTCATCTTATAGTGTTTTTATAATAAACTATAAATGAATAGAAACATTAGAACAAACTATAAATATATTCATATTAAAACATAATCAAATAAAATCATTACATTGGTTTAATAACGTGCCTCTGATATTAAAAATAACTGAATGAATCCCAAATTTCATAAAAGTAATAAGATAAAGAAAGTACCTCAGATGAATAAAAATATATTTAAAAAAATATATATAAACCACAGATGTATAGACATGCAGGAGGTAAACCAGACATTTAGAAAATGAGTATGATAAAATGCAAAATGGAGTACCATATGCACTCTAAAAGATATCTACCTTAATACTGATTTAAAATTAGACCAATCTTATCAGACTCATTGCCTATAATGAAATGAACCACTTGACACTGTTGAGAAAACAAATAAGCACTATGGTTCTCTGACAGAAATCACTAACGAAACCAAGATCGGCTTGAACACCATGGACTCTTGGGCAAATGCATTTCAACTAAAACTCAACAAAGAAAAAACACACTGTCTCATCCTTTCATCCCAACACAGCACAGACAACCCCACAACCATCAACACCCCAGATCACACCCTCCATGTTTCAGACAGCCTGAAAATCCTCGGAGTTACAATGGACCGCAACTTAACGCTAGAGAGCCAAGTAAAATCCACTACAAAGAAAATGTTCTTCTCAATGTGGAAACTCAAACATGTGAAACAATTCTTCCCAAGGGAAACATTTTGCAACCTGATCCAATCAATGGTACTAAGCCATGTAGACTACTGCAATGGAATTTATGCGGGATGCAAAGAACAAACCTTAGGAAACTTCAGACCGCTCAAAACATGGCAGCAAGACATCTTCGGAAAAACGCGATTTGAAAGTGCTATACCCCTACGCGAAAAACTATACTGGCTCCCAATCAAAGAACGCATCACCTTCAAAATCTGCACTATGGTTCACAAAATCAAATACGGAGAAGCAAGCGGGATACATACTACTACTACTACTTAACATTTATAAAGTGCTTCCAGGGTTACGCAGCACTGTACAATTTAACACAGAGGACAGTCCCTGCTCGAAGGAGCTTACAATCTAAAGGACAAAAAAGTGCAGTCAATCAAATTGGGGCAGTCTAGATTTCCTGAATAGTTGTATAATGGTTAGGTGCCGAAAGCGACATTGAAGAGGTGGGCTTTGAGCAAGGATCTGAAGATGGGTAGGGAGGGGACTTGGCGTATGGGCATGACAGACTTGATTGACCTACCAACCAGAAACACATCCGAATCAACACAATCATACCTAAACCTGCACTACCCAAGCTGCAAAGGACTAAAATACAAATCAACTTACGCATCCAGTTTTTCCTACATCAGCACACAACTATGGAATGCACTACCAAAAGCCTTGAAAACTACGTACGACCACTTACACTTCAGAAAAACACTAAAATCTCACCTGTTTAAAAAGGCATACCCTTCCAATCCAACATAAATGCCTGATCTCTGCAACACAACAACACTAAAGTTCGTAATGGTCATTAAACAACTATTCCATTGTACGATTCCTTTATGTGGTCCTACCACATGAAACTTATCTTACCACAACAACCTTGTATTTGTTTACTCCAGAGTCTGCAACAACTCTCTGGCACTATGTAAGCCACATAGGTGGGAAAATGTGGGGTACAAATGTAACAAATAAAATAAATAAATATACTTTTATATATTTTTGATTAGGAGTTTTATCTATGTTTTTGATATTCTTGTATATACATATTTGTTTAGACTCCTGATGCAGGCCTTTGACTGAAACATATGCCACTTTTACATTACTGGCAATCCCCTCCTAATGCTCCTGCCATATATGTTGTTCACTTATAGCACATACATATAACATGACCTGTCTCTGAGCTATCAAGATTCCTTAATAGGCTATTCTATCAGTTGTTTATATAGGGGCCCTTTTACATAACGGTGGTAAGCGCAATGCGGGCTTACCACTCACTCTTCTGAGACTACCGCTGACCCAACGTGGCCGCCGGCAGTAGTTCTGCCCCAAGCATGTGCCATTAACGGGGGGGAAAAGAAAACCCTCTGAAATGGCTTGCACAGCGAAAACCCGGCGGTAATTGGGCATCGCTGCACGCTGCCCAGTTACTGCCGAGTTAGCGCGGGAGCCCTTATTGTCACCTCAATGGTTAGCATTAAGGGCTCCCTGCTGGATTACCATGTGTGTTGGAGGCTTTTTTACCTGCTGCAGTAAAAAGGGCCCTGGCATGCATGAAAAATGTCCCCTGCCACTAGCACAGGGCCCTTTGTTCCGCAGCTTGGTAAAAGGACCTCCTAGTATTTATAGACTTGTTTCATTTTGTATTATGTTTAATATCGTTTCGTTTTCTGGATTGTACTGGTTTATATTGTTTTTTATGTGTATGCTATTATAAACCTTCAGTAAAAAATTGACTGAATTAAAAGAAAAAAATGTCAGAACTTGAATCAACGTCAAAGAATTAAGGGGCCCTTTTACAAAGGCATGCTGAAAAATGGCCTGCGGTAGTGTAGGAGTGTGTTTTGGGCGTGCAGAGTCATTTTTCGGCGCACCTGTAAAAAAATGCCTTTCTAAAATTTTTGCCGAAAATGAACGTGCGGCAAAATGAAAATTGCCATGCGTCCATTTTGGGTCTGAGATCTTACCACCAGCCATTGGCCTAGCGGTAAAGTCTCATGCGGTAACCGGGCGGTAATGACCTACAAGCGTCAAATTCCACTTGATGCACGTCCAATACTCGCATCCAAAAATAAAAATTATTTTTCAGACGCACTTTCGGATGCGAGCCAAAAATGAATTTATTGCAAGAGCCATGTGGTAGCTGGGCAGTAACTCCATTTTGGCACACGTTGAGCACGCATAGTCGCTTACGCAGCTTAGTAAAAGGGCCCCTAATTCTATCATACTTAGGGGTCATTTTACCAAGTTGCAGTAAAAAGTGGCCTGTGGAAGTGGGATTGCCACGTGCTAATGCCATTTTACTGGAGTGGGAAAAGACAATATTTTCCGTTGATGTCAGTAATGACCTTGCACTAATTTTACAATTGGTGCACAGCCATTACTGCCTGAGCCCTTACCACCACCTATTTTAGTAGGCAGTAAGGGTTCACACATTATTCCCGTGGTAATCAGGCAGCACATGTCAATGGCCTTGCGTTACCTGATGATCTGCAGGCACATCTACTCCCTGCCCCACACTAGAAAATAAGTTTTATTTTCTAGCACAGGAAACAGCACATAGCAAAAACAGAACTATCGCACGGTGCCTGGGTGTACCCAGCAGTAGTGCTGTTTTCCCACATGCTACCCATTCGGTAGCCCTACTGCCCTTTAGTAAAAGGGCCCCTTAAAGAATTGTTCCCCCAAATTTCCTTCCATTGATATATTTTCTTTTCACAAGTAATTTGTTACAGTCTTCATGTCTTGCTACAGAACAGGCAACCAGAAATCTGCTTATCTGGATTAAGATTTAAATAGGATTATTGCAATTTGTTCTACTAGTACTGGCTTCTCATAATACTTAATGAGCTGGATCTGTATTTTTGTATTTGCTAGTGCCAGCCAAAAAAAAAAAAATCTTGAGTCTTAGCTATAAAGGGAGTGAATATCTATGACAAACTCTGACGTACATTTGGCCAGTTCAAATTCCAGGCAGCTGAGGTGTAAACATAATTTTCATTTTAATCAAAGATAGAAATTAACATGGC